>NC_056732.1:1321083238-1321180738 GCF_019279795.1 Protopterus annectens
GGTCTTTGCTTGGATCTCTGAGAAGTAGATGCCAAACAGTAGGGGTCCTAGGACAGATCCCTGGGGAACACCACTAGTGACAGGTCTGCTGTCAGAGGTGGTGGTGCCTGTTTTGACCTTGTGGGTCCTATCTGTGAGCCAGTTGGCCACCCATCTGATGATTAACACCAAGTTGTGTCAGCTTTTCAATAATGCCTGAGTGGGGGATTGTGTCAAAGGCCTTGGCCAAGTCAAGGTAAGCTGTATGTACTAACTTTCCCTCATCCAGAGCCTTGGTGGCAGTCTCAAAGAAGTCAACTAGGTCCAATAGGCAAGATCTGCCCCTGACAAAACCAAACTGGGTGTGGTCGATTGTTTGGAGATTACCTAAATCCTTGTTTATGAGATCCTTAATAATATGTTCCATGGCTTTACAGATCATACTTGTCAAGTTAGTGAGGTGATAGTTTCTCAGGTCAGTAGTGGCACCACCTTTGTGCAAGTGGATGACAATGGCAATTCTCCACTCTGCTGGAATGAAGCCTGCAATTAGGCTGCGGCTGAATATGGAGCTCAGTGGCAAAGCTAGTTCTTGCTGGAGATGGTGCAGAATACAGCCTGGGATATTATCAGGTCCCATGGAAGCTGTGTTCTTTGCCTTGGATAGGGCCTTTAACACTTGATCTATGGAGATGTTGGGTGTGGGACAAGTATCAGGGATGTTGACTGGGCCTTTGGAGGTCAATAAGGTGGTGAAGTTTGCACTGAACCTATCAGCTAGTAGGATGGCTAAGTTGGCAGGATCAGTGTAAGTGGTACCATTAAGTACTAATTCGGAACATACTTGGGGTATGCCATGGAGGTTCCTAACATAACTGAAGAAGGACTTGTGGTTTCCCTTTGTTTTGGTGGCTAGTTTCAACTCATAATTGGCTTTGGGGTTTTTCACTAGTGATCTAATTTGCTTGTTGAGGCAGAGGAGGGAGATTTTTCGATTTGGAATTTTTTCCTTTTTACATTTGGACAACAGTTTCTTCCTTTTGTTGTAAAGCCTATTGATAGAGGATGTCCACCAAACAGGTCTGTGTTGATTTAGTCCAATTGGCTATACAGCATGATTGCATCATTGTCACCCATCGGTGTTGTGGTTACAGTCCAAATTAATTCAATTTGTAGTTGTGAGACCCTCTTGCAGTATGTAAATGTAATTTGGGGAGTCAGTAACAGCACCCAACTTACAGTCATCCACAGACTTGGTCAGCCACAGGCCCTTGGTCTTTGCTTGGATCTCTGAGAAGTAGATGCCAAACAGTAGGGGTCCTAGGACAGATCCCTGGGGAACACCACTAGTGACAGGTCTGCTGTCAGAGGTGGTGGTGCCTGTTTTGACCTTGTGGGTCCTATCTGTGAGCCAGTTGGCCACCCATCTGATGATTAACACCAAGTTGTGTCAGCTTTTCAATAATGCCTGAGTGGGGGATTGTATCAAAAGCCTTGGCCAAGTCAAGGTAAGCTGTATGTACTGACTTTCCCCTCATCCAGAGCCTTGGTGGCAGTCTCAAAGAAGTCAACTAGGTCCAATAGGCAAGATCTGCCCCTGACAAATCCAAACTGGGTGGGGTTGAGTGTTTGGAGATTACCTAAATCCTTGTTTATGAGATCCTTAATAATATGTTCCATGGCTTTACAGATCAGACTTGTCAAGTTAATGAGGTGATAGTTTCTCAGGTGAGTAGTGGCACCACCTTTGTGCAAGTGGATGACAATGGCAATTCTCCACTCTGCTGGAATGAAGCCTGCAATTAGGCTGTGGCTGAATATGGAGCTCAGTGGCAAAGCTAGTTCTTGCTGGAGATGGTGCAGAATACAGCCTGGGATATTATCAGGTCCCATGGAAGCTGTGTTCTTTGCCTTGGATAGGGCCTTTAACACTTGATCTATGGAGATGTTGGGTGTGGGACAAGTATCAGGGATGTTGACTGGGCCTTTGGAGGTCAATAAGGGGGTGAAATTTGCGCTGAACCTATCAGCTAGTAAGTTGGCTAAGTTGGCAGGATCAGTGTAAGTGGTACCATTAAGTACTAATTCAGAACATACTTGGGGTATGCCATGGAGGTTCCTAACATAACTGAAGAAGGACTTGTGGTTTCCCTTTGTTTTGGTGGCTAGTTTCAACTCATAATTGGCTTTGGAGTTTTTCACTAGTGATCTCATTTGCTTGTTGAGGCAGAGGAGGGAGATTTTTCGATTTGGAATTTGTTCCTTTTTACATTTGGACAACAGTTTCTTCCTTTTGTTGTAAAGCCTGTTGATAGAGGATGTCCACCAAACAGATCTGTGTTGATTTAGTCCAATTGGCTATACAGCACGATTGCATCATTGTCACCCATCGGTGTTGTGGTTACAGTCCAAATTCATTCAGTTTTCTTTCTGTGTTTACATTACAGTGTTAAAGATGTGGATTGCTATGGTTCTTTCCTAATTTCCTTTATTGCTTCCCCTTTGTTCTTCTCCCTGCTTACCCCCATTTCACATCTTTAATCTGGTCAAAAAATAGAATCACACACCACACACATTGGCAGAAATACCCCCAAATAAAGCTTTTACTTTTTGTCCTCTACATTTGCATGGAGTATGGCATCATACACCAATGCCAAGTGGCGGTAAATGTCTCTTCATATCCTATGGCAAAACCTGGTGAGTTTTTGCCATTGAATGCACTAATCTGGTTATCTCCACATGATGCTGCTTAAACTTGCTGCATTAAAGGAACACAGAGTTAAAGCAGAGTAAAGGCAGTACTTTGAAACATTTACACTGACAGTTAGACTACTAAATGTCACCGAATGCAAATTATTCTTTAGAGTGTTGGCATAAATCATTAGTCTGAAGATATTTTTGATAATAGCTTCAAGGGTTTGATTCCAGATGCATCACTCATCATTTCTTAGTGTAATGTTATATGCATATGATATATTTAATCACCCACATATCACAATTTGCAAAAGTTAGGATTTCCCTGCAGATATATTGATTACTACCCAAAAATGAGTGTCTGAAGTGACATCCAAACCACCAGCTATCACATCCAATGGTGCACAATATTCAAAAAGCCTCAGAATTCATGAAATGCTATCACATATTTAATTAACCTTGGTCAGCTTGTCATAAACCTGCTGTCCCTCCCCTAATCCTTCTCTATACTTATTTCATTCACTTCAGGCTACACAGCATATGATGTTAATATTTATTTTATTTATTTGACATTTGTTTCCTGGGAAGGGAAAGTCTGACTGGGCCAGAAAGTGCCCATTTCAGGTGAAGCCCAGGGAGAAAACCTCCATAATCACAATCTTTAAAAAAATCAAGTACAGATATTTTAAATCACAAGCTATCATGTTATATTACAAAATATCAAGTTAAGATATTTTAAATCATAAAGTACCATGTTATACTACAAAACATAAGACAGAAAAATTGTTGTAATGAGAAAAACATATACTTCTTAATAGAGTGTAATGAAAGACAATAATGTCGATTGGAGAAAATATGTGAGACAAAACTCAATAGTCATATTTGTTAGGTAGATTAGTATGTAATAAATGGTACCTAAGATGATTCTAATAAGATATTTAAAGAGGTATTAGAGATCACACAATTAGAGACAGTGAGGTGAAATTGAGTGATGTGTTAGTATGAGAGATGTGTTTATATTATAGTTATAGAAGAAAGAAGGAAGGAGAGAAGGGGATGATGACAACAATGCAGGGTAGGGTGTCTTCAGGTAGCTTAGGTGAGTAGGGAGGAAAGAGGTAGAGGAAAGGTGAGATGAAGTTAATAAGGTAAGGTAATGGAAACAAAATAAAAAAACAGAGTAGGAGGCTGGAGAGGGTTGTGAAGTATGGTCTAGGTCGAAGGGGGTGAGTTAAATACAGTGAATAAGTTCAGCCAAGATTGGCACAAGAGCAGGTCCAAGAGTCTGTAAGATATTCTTTTGGGGAGCATTTAAAGACAGGTAGTGTGATGTCCCTCCTCTGGGCAAGTAATCATGCAGCCTCAATCCTCCCCACTGAACATGTGAGGGACATTTACATGGAACAAAAATAGATACACGCAGTATTTCCAGATGCAGCCCTCTGCACCAAGCACAATTTCCCTTAAGAGCACACAGGGAGCACTCAGTCCTGAGGCTGGGATTCACTCTCTCTCTCTCTCTCTCTCTCTGTCCATGTCCCAAATAAGACTCTCTACTGACACAGCTATAGAGTTGAATCCTCAAGTGCTGCAAGCCAAGTCTTCCACCATCCTCTCTGTGAAACCAGTGGCCTGTGTCCTTGCTCCAAATAGCTGACACACACACTCTTTGACATTTGATTTTCACATACACATACACACACACACACACACACACACACACACACACACACACACACACACACACACACACATACACACACACACGTGCGCGCGTGCATGCACACATGCACACACACACACACACACACACACACACACACACACACACACACACACACACACACACACACACATACACACACACACTCACATAGGTTCATAGATTGGTACTAGGCTATCGGCCCTAAGGCCTATGCAAGCCTAGCCATAACAATTCCCTGGAAATTTTTTCCCACAATATTTACTTCTCTGGGCCCCTGTCTAGCAGGGCGACTGACATGATCCCCGGGGTGAATTTCCTATCTCCCATTCAATCATCAAGGTTCCTTTTGAAGAGGGCCAATAAGGTGCTCTGCTTGACATGTATGGGCAGTCTATTATAGAGTATGGGGAGTCTCTGGGTCAGGAACCTATCCCTCCAGCATGTTTTATTCATTGTGATGATAAGGTTTAGATCCCTGGAGCGTGTGGCCCTGAGGGATTGGGATTTCTTTAAGTGGAGCATGTCCAACAGCTCAGGGTTTGACATGGCCTTGTATGTTAAGCAGAGATCACCTCTGAGTAGACGATATGCCACAGAGTATAGCTGGAGTTTTTTTAGACGGTCAGCATATGGCATCTGCTTTAGGCCTGTGATTCTTTTAGTGAGGTATTTCTGCGGCCTTTCCAGCTGTTGCAGATGTCTTGTAAGGTACATACCAAATGGGGCATTATACTCTATAATGGGTCTAATAAGAGATGAGTACAGTGGGACAATGACCTCCTTTTTTCTAGATGAAAAGCCCTTAGTGATGAGGTGTGCCACGTAGAAGGATTTCCTGACTTTTGTGGTGATGTGGTTATTGAAAGTGAGACCACTGTCCACTTGTGTCCCTAAGTCTCTCATCACACTTCCGATATTTAGTGTCCTGCCACCTATGTGGTAGATCATGGGTACATGTTTTCTTCAAAAGGGGATGACTATACATTTCTTGGCATTAAGCTTGAGCCCATGGCTCTGGCAGCAGGCATCTGTTTCTGTAAGGCCCTTTTGTAGAATATCCACATCATTTCGGGATTCAATAATGGCTCCCAGTTTGCAGTCATCTGCAAACTTTGTTAGCCATAGTCCCTTAATGTTGGCCTGTACTTCAGAGAAGTAGATGCCAAACAAGAGTGGTCCCAGGACTGAACCCTGAGGTACTCCACTTGTCACTTGTCTGGAGCTGGATTTGGAGTCGGCTACATTTACAGTCTGGGTTCTGTCAGTAAGCCAGTTGGCAACCCATCAAGTGACGTAGGGATTTTATGCCCAACTTAGTAAGTTTATCTATGATTCCAGAGTGGGGGATGGTGTCAAAGGCCTTGGCGAGGTCCAGATAGGCTGTGTGGACCTCCTTACCCTCGTCCACAGCTCTGGAGACCGATTCGAAGAAGTCAATCAGATTCAGGAGACAAGATCGGCCCTTCACAAACCCAAACTGGGTGGGGTCCAGTGTCTGGAGGTTGCCAATGTCTTTGTTTATAAGTTCCCTGATAATGCATTCCATGCCCTTGCAGATCAGGCTTGTCAGACTGATGGGACAGTAGTTCCCGGGATCCAAGGTGGATCCTCCCTTGTGGAGCGGGATAACTGTAGCTGTGCGCCACTCAGTGGGCACAAAGCCTGAGGTGAGGCTATGATTAAACATGACACTTAGGTGGGGTGCCAGTTCATTTTGCAGTTCATGTAGTACACAGCCTGAGATGTCATCTGGTCCCATGGATGCTGTATTCTTAGCTTTGGAGAGTTCTGTTTCTACATGTGTGGTTGTGATTATCGGAATTTGGCAATCTTTTGGTATTGAGATGGGCCCTTTAGGGGGTGAGAGGGGAGGGAAGTTGGCACTAAATCAATCTGCCAGGATATTGGCAATATCCTTGGGATCAGTATATTTAATGCCATTCTGTTGTAGTTCAGAGCAGATCTGAGCATTGCCATTTCGATTCTTGACATACCTATGGAATGCCTTGTGGTTGTCTTTGGAATATTTGGCAATTTTATTTTTGTAACTAGCTCTTGAGGATTTTATGAGGGATCTCAGCTTCTTACTGAGGCTGGTGAGGGAGTTTTTTGCATCCTGGGATTTTCCTCTTTTCTGCAACAGTTTATTCCTTCTGTTGTATAGTTTATTTATAGCAGGGGACCACCAGATTGGCTTCCTTTTTTTGGATAAGAGCATCTTGGTTCTATTTGAGAAGGCATGGTTCATGCACGAGTGGATGTGCTCATACAGTGCCTTAGTGCAGGATTCTGTAGTCGAACTTCCAGATCCTGTCTGCGTGGGTGTTGTGAAGTTTGTCACTTCTGACTTCAGCAGCATGAAGTTGGCTTTGGAGAAGTTTTTTAAGGAGGTTTCCTTACTGGGGGGTGGGAGTGGGATGTGGATGTCAAGGGTGATTTGCTTATGGTCAGACCTGACCAATGAGGGGGTGACCACTGGTGTAGAGCATCTATCTCCCATGTTGGTAATGACCAGGTCAAGGATACTGGAGCCCCTGGTGAGACAATGGATTAGTTTATCCAGGGCATTGGAATTTATGAATTCCAAGAACCGTTGGGAAAAGGAGTTGGTACCCAAGTAGTTTTCCCAGTTAATGGCAGGGTAGTTGAAATCACCTAGTATTAGGGTGTTTGGTTGTATCTTAATATTTTTCAGTATGTTTAGGAAGGTGTAGTGAGAATCTTGGGGTATGGTGGGAGATCTGTAGCAAGCTACAATTTGGATTGCAGTCTTACCTAGTGTTAGTTGCACCTGGAGAATTTCAGATGCATTGTGTTGGGCAACTAGCCTGGAGGTATGAATATCCTTGGTGAATATGGACACTCCTCCACCTTTAGTGTTTAGGTCTTGGTTTTGTGGCTGAAAAGTATGGTAAGAATTGTAGCCTGGTATTGCAGGGGTGCTCTCTGGAGCCTTGAACCAGGTCTCAGTCACTGCACAGATATCGATGTTCTCCATTTTTAGGAGTGCCTCAAGAGAGTGCATTTTAAGGTTTAGACTTCTAGCATTGAGTAGCATTACCTTCAGATTTTGCATGCTTGTATCTGTTACGGTGGTGGTTTTATTCTTTGAACCTTGCCTAAAAAAGGCACTATAGGGGTGGCAAGAGCTTTAGCCAGTAACCTGAATCTCAGGGGTGACAGGTGCAGACACACACACACACACACACACACACACACACACACACACACACACACACACACACACACACACACGCACCTAGGAAAGGCTGGTACTGATTTATCAGCTATACCCCTTCTGCCAAGACTATAAGGTAGATACTGCCACCATAACATTGCAAAGCCAGCTACTGTAAGGCTGTTACAAGGGTACTCAATTATACTGGGTAAAATTAATCCTAATATAAATGCTAGTGTTTGCCCAATGCAGCAAGGCTTTCAGAAGTGGCCACAGTGTCACCAAATATAAGTACTCTCAAAGGTTAAAATATTCTCTAAAAGACCAGCCACAATGACTAGTTTAAATATATTTAATAATAAATAATAAAACAACATGCATATACTAAATATTTGTTTACAATAAACACCACACCAGAGTTTCAGTCACAGGAAATATTAAAATAACACAGATGGAAAGGTTTGCACAGATACAGAACTAATCTCACTATATTTTAAAGACTGGTCTAAATAATTTGTCCCCTAGTTCACATACTAGAGCAAAGCAAGATGATGTGGGTGAGTGGTATTCCTTCTTGTCAGATTTCACAAATAGACTGCCCTGAGACTTCTGTCTCATCTAGTAGTAAAACATCATTTCAGTGCTGGATTACAGAATGACATCAAATGCATCTGGTCATCTGAATTCTGGTTCCCTCACTACCCCATTTACTAGAAACTGAACCAGAATCTAGCACATATGTGTCATAATACACACACACACACACACACACACACACACACACACACACACACACACACACACACAGCTTTGCTATGTTATAGCATATGGAAGCTATAAAACCATTTCAAAACCTCCCCCTTCCTGGGTAGCAATTAGTTCACCCCTAAGAGAATTACAGTAGGATTTTTAGTCCTGGTTTTCACAGACATTTTATCTGTGGCTGCAATCAGAACTGTAAGAGACAATCTTTATGGCTTAAACCAGGTAATTTAATTTTAGACTATTTTTCAAAGTTAGCTGAACTGAGATTAAACTCTTCTCTTTCGGTATCATCTGTTACAATATAATCATTTCAACAGTTACAATACAGTCTGACATACAGGTGTATTTCATTTCTGTCCAGCTGGGCACACTGTTGGTACATTTTTAAAACAAGCAGCTTTACAAATACATTTTCAACACAAGCATCTGTACAAATCACCTTGATATACAAATGACATATAATTCTTTACAAAACTCCAGCTAGCTATGCTGGCATATGTTACACATCCACTGCCCTACTTCTCCCGGCATAGCTGCTGATACCTAACATCATAATGGATAGGTTAGAAATAGTTCTGGGAGTTAAAGGTAAGGGATTCCATTTTTTGCTGCTGAGTATGAGTATAGGCTTTGCTCAGATGTTTTATTTGGTTAATTTATGGTGATAAGTTGTTTGACTTCTGATCTCAGAGTTCTTTTAGGGAAATATATTTTGATTAAAGGGGTAAGAGCTGGGCTGGCTAATGGCTTGTGTATGATTTTATCATTATAAGCTGAATGTAATATAGATGGAGGGGAAGACCAGACAGTTATGGCTATGCAGAGCTTTACAGTGATGAGTAAAGGAGGATGAATTAGTAACAAACTTAGCAATTTTGTTGTAGCAGTTTTGAAGTTTGATATTTATGAGGACAGTAAATTGGTTCGAATTGGTGCTCCATAGAGTAGGGAGGGCAAAAGGTAGGGTTTGGCTAGAGTATTGTTTGTGGCTAAGCTCAGAAAATGTTTGCTTCTGTCTAGCATGCCTATTTTTGAAGTTTTTTTTATATTGCTTTGGATGATGAGGCCACATTTAAAATTATCATTTATTATGATTCTGAATAGTTTGGTATGGTGGACTAATTCAATTTCAGTGCCATTTGCTAAAAAAAGATTTTGATCTTTTGGAAGACGCTTTGTTAGGGGTGTGAGATTTGAGGGTAAAGAGGAGTTTGGTATTTTGGGGGTTGAGTAGGAGTTGTGCTCTTGTAAGCCAGGTTTCAATGGGGATGACAGTGTGTTGACTGATTTCTTGGAAGTGAATTAAGGTGTTTGAAGAGCAGACAATGGTAGAGTCATCTGCATATTTAATCAAGGTGCCCTCACAAGAACAAGAATGTAACTTATTGATAAAAATATTGAATAGTATAGGGCCAAGAATGGATCCTTGTGGAAATCTCGTGGAAATTGGAAGGCATGCAAAGAAGGATCTTTGCCATGTTCCAGCTTGTTGCCTGTTGGCAAGGTAGCTAGAAAACCACTGAATAGACTTAGATACTAAACCCAGGGTGGAAAGTTGAGTGAGGAATTTACTGTGAGAGACCATCTCAAAGGCTTTTGATAGATCTACAAACACTGCAGGTACATGTTTATTACAGTTGTGAGCTTTATTGACTGTGTCTATAAATGATATTAATGCAGTAGAGGTGGTGTGATCTGGCCAAAATCCATGTTGTATATTGATGACTAGCTTATTTTGTAAGTGATAGGGGAGAAATTGTTGCTGTATGCATCTTTCAAGGATTTTATAGAGGGGACACAGGATGGCTGTGAGACAGAAATTTGTAATGCCAGTGGAATTATCTTCTTTAGGTAAGGGGGAAATATGTGCCATTTTCAACAAGTTAGGGACAGAGAATTCTGTTATTCATCTGTTAATAAGAATGCTGATTGGGCATGCTATTGCATCTGCAGCCAGATTTAGGTATTCTGGAAGAAAGTTGTCGGCTGACGAGGAAGAAGGTTTTAGTTTAAGTGAAAGCTTTTTATGAGATTTATAAAAACTGGTTGAAAAGTAAAGTGGGTGGAGTTGTCTGTATGTGCATCAGAGAGATTGCAGATAGGTGAGTTTCATGAAGGAAATATGCTAGGGTCTAATGTAGGGGAATTTGGCTGTGTGGATGGAGGTGTGTTGGTTAAGTTGGCTATGCATTCTATGAAGTGTGTATTGAAATAGATTGCTGTTTGAAGAGGAAAAATGTCTTGGTACGGGCTGGGATCCTCTTTTGTACCTAGGCAGATGAGAGAGGCTATGGAGGATCAGAATTTTTAGGGCTGTTTTCATGGCTATCCCAGAGCTAAGAATAATAAGACTTTTTATCTCTATTAACTTGTTTCTGGAATTGGCTTCATAGCTGTCTGAATAGTTGCCAATTTTTGTCATTTTTATCCTTTTGACATTTAATCCATGCTTTGTCTCTGTCTTTCATAAGGAGTTTGCATTGGTTGTTGAGCCATGGGATATGGCTGTTTATAATTATTGTTGTAAGGTGTTAAGAATATTTATTTATAATGCTGCATTGAAGTGTTCAGCTGCATCATTTAAGGGAGTCTTTTCAGGATGGACCAGTTAACTGCTTTCAGAGCTTCAGTGAGAGACTCCTTAGATAATTCAGAGAAATTACAAGTAGTTTTGAGCTTATATTCCTTTTATGAGACCAGCTGGCATAATGGTTAAGGTCTTTTCCCTCCCATGTACAAGGTATAAGGTTTGATATCTGACCTCCAACCAATGCCTGTTTGGAGTTTGCATGTTCTCCCTGTGTCTCCATGGGGTTTCATCCAAGTCTGAAAAACATGCTGAGTGTTACCATCTCATACTCACCGATGAATGGAGCTGTGGGCAGCAGCACAGACTTTACATGGTGGCCTATAGGGGAGAGTTGTGCAGACCAACCACTTTGTGCATCTACTGTGGTGCACAGTATCCCCAAAATAGGAGAACACAGATCATAGACTGCACATGGTGGCAGGGCTAGCCACTTGATGGTGTAAAATATGGCTCTAGGTGATTTGGTCATGCTGACTACCAGTGATAAGTGGGTTGAGATGATAAGTGGGTTGAAGACCCAGCCTACTACGTACCCCAGGGACCCTTCCTAATGGTGGGAGGGGTACATGTGCCACTATTGGCCAGTGTGTGCCCATCATAAATCTCTGGGTCAATAAGCTGCTGACTGGTGTCTAGTTGCCCAGCTGGGTTACCTGGGATAGCTCTGTTGAGTGAAAGTCGTACATAAAACCAACCAACCTGCCAAACATGAACTGAGAATTGCTACACTTAATGCAAGTTCACTGACAGGACACAGCTTGGAAGTGGATGACATGATGATACAGAGGAGGCTGGACATCCTAAGTATCCAAGGGACGAGATGGAAGGGCAGTGCAGCAAAGCCACCTTGGGATCACTACTCAGGAGGGGGACAGGCTAGAAATGGTGCAGGTGAGTGAGAGGCTTCAGAAGGCAGTCAGGGGTATAATCAGAATTAATGACAGATTCATGTCAATCAGATTCCAGTGTAATGATAGGGCAGTATTCATAATCTCAGCCTATGCCCCTCAGCAAGGTTGTGATAGTGAGGAAAAGAGTGCATTCAGGCAGCAGTTGCAGGACCTACTAGATAAAGCAGGACAAGATCAATTGGTGTTAATAACGAGTGACTTGAATGCACATATCGGGACAGACAGAACAGGATATGAGGCCTATGTGGGGCAACAGGAATAGAGAAGGAGAAGCCATTCTAGACTTCCGGCAAATGGCTTGATAGTAGCCAACATATGGTTCACAAAGAGAGACAATCACAAGATCACATACAAGAGTAGCCAACATGCAACTCAGATAGACTTCCTCCTAGGCATTGGGTTAGAATCCATGATTGCAAAGTCATCCCCAGTGAAGTGAAACAGTTGGCCCACAGCATAAACCACTAGGTGCCAAAATCAGCTGAAAGCAGTGGTCAGAGAAGGCTCTAAGGTCAACAGAGACCAGGCTATAGACCTGGAAGTTGACTGGAGAGAAAGTACAACAGTTCAAGGAATTGCTCAGGGGTGTAGCACCCCTAAGAAGAGATGGAAATAGGTAGAGTTCAACAAGAATGGCAGCGCCTAAAAACAGCATGTTTCATGACTACAGAAAAGATATGTGACTGAGCCAGGTATCAAAATAAGGTACATATGGAAAGCTGGTGGTGGAATGCAGAAGTCCAGTAAGTCATCAGAAGAAAGAAGGAGTGTAGGAAGAAATGGGAGATAGAAAAGACTGACCAGGCTAAGAAGGACTACTGTTGGCTAACAAACTGAGAAATAAATTGCAATAGCAATAAATAGGCCATCAGAGGCACTCTACCAACTTTTGGAAAGGGATTCAGTAAGTGGCACAGAGAATATATATCAGGTTACAAGGCAAAGGCAGAAAGATAAAGATAATAGTCAGACACCCTTCATAAGGGATACCAGCAACAAAGTGGTCATAAGTCCACAGGACATCAAAGGCAGATGGAAGGAGTATTTCCAGCAGCTTCTGAATGAAGAAAACCCCACAGAAGCTGTACTGCCCCAGAAACAGCCTACAATGAGAGAAGAGGAGGAGCCCACCCTAGAAGAAGTAAGAACAACATTAAGAAAAATGAAGTCAAGGAAGGCAGCAGGCACAGATGAGGTCACAGCAGATATGATAAAGCAGCAGGCTCAGATGAGGTCACATCAAATATGATAAAGCAGCAGGCTCAGATGAGGTCACATCAGATATGATAAAGCAGCAGGCTCAGATGAGGTCACATCAGATATGATAAAGATGCTGGATGAGATAGGGGAGAAATGTCTCCTGAGGGTACTAATAGCAGTGTGGAGAGAAAGGCGTAACCAGATAACGGGAGAAGAAACATACTCATGTCAGTGTACAAGAACAAAGGGGGCATCCACAATGGTGGGCAGTACAGAGGCATCAAACTCCTATCACATAGCATGAAAGTTCTGGAGATGGTGATTGATAAACAGATATGCAGAGTAGTAGATTGTAAGAAGGGAGATGAGCAGTTCAGCTTCAGATCAGGATGCAGCACAATTGACCTGATGTTTGCAGTGAGACAGATAATTGAGAAGAAGCTAGAGATGAGGAGAGAGTCCAACTGGGCATTCCTAGACTTGTATATGACATATGACAAGGTCCCAAGAAAGCTGATCTGGGCAGTACTGTGGTGGTTTGAAGTTCCAGAAACATTGGTAGAATTAGTGAAGGCCATGTACAAGGACTCAATGACACAAGTACGAACAGTGTTTGGCCTCACAGAGGGGTTCCCAGTGGGGAGTGGGTGTACACCAGGGTTCATCTCTGAGCCCACTGCTGTTTTTACTGTTGATGAACTACATTAGCAAACAGGTCGGAGAGGGCAGTTCAAAAAAGTTGCTGTATGCAGATCATGTCACATTACAGGCAGACTCTGAGCTACAACTTCAGCAAAGGATTGGAGAATGGAATGCAAAACTGAAGGCATATGGGATAAAACTAAGCACAGATAAGACAGTGGTAATGACAGCAAACTGGGGAAATGAGAATAGAGAGTGAAGGAAGCTAGTGGAACAGGTAAACAGCTTCAAGTGTCTGGGAGGAGTGGTTGAGGAGAAGGGAAGTCTGAATAAAGAGGTCAAAGCTAAAATCAGAGAGGCTGCAGCCAACTGACATAGTGTCAGATGTAGTCTATGACAGAAGAATGCCAAAGAAGGTGAAAAGAAAGGTGCACAAGACAGTGGTGCAACCAGTACTGCTGTATGGTACAGAAACCTGGGCAGTAAAGGCAGAGCAGATGAAGAAGCTAGAGATGATGGAAATTAATTGCCTTAGAAAGGAGGTAGGTTGCACACTGTGGGACAGATAAGGAAATGAGGACATAATAGAGAAGCCAAAATAGTTCCAATTGCAGAAAAGATCAAAGAGAACAGATTATGGTGATTTGGACAACTGCAGAAAAGCAGAAGACCATCTGGTAAGGAATATTTGGGACAGACAGGAAGAAGGTAAGAGGAAGCGAGGGCATCCAGCAAAGAGGTGGATGGATTGTGTGAAAGAAGATCTGCGACAGTCAGGCATGAGTGTTGAAGAAGGCAGAAATGTGGCACTGAATCGAGAGAGATGATGACAGTTAACACGATACCCCAACCCCATGTAGAAAAGAAAATGGGAAAAAGGAGGCTGATGCTGCTGCTGCTGCTGCTGCTGATGATGATGATGATGCCTTTGTTAGTTGTGTACTACTGCTGTGGGGATAAGTTGGCAGGTGTTAGTTAGTGAAACAGGAAGCGTACCTGAGGAGGTAAAATTAGATGGGCTGGTAACCAGAATTCAATCCAGAACAGATTGTTGAGAGTTATTTTTGCCGTATCTTGTTGGTGTATTAATAAGTTTAGTGAATCTAAAAAGGTTCATGTTGTTCATTGCTGAATTTGTGGATAAAGACCGCCAGTCGATGTTTACATCACAAGGAGGACAATTTCAATTGTGATTGTATCTGCTATCTGGGATAGCAAGTTTTCAAGTATTAAAATGTCCTGTCCTGGAGGGATATATAGCACTCCAATGCATATGATCTAGGCTCTGTTAAGTTTAAGGAATAAGATTAGGATTTCTGCTTTTCCAAAATTTGTGATTGTGCCTGTATAGGGAGCTACTGTGAGCATATTTGCAAATATTATCGCTATTCTTCCTGCTTTTTTCTGATCTGTCAAAATTAATAATGTTATTATAACCAAGGGGTAGTATTTCAGCATTTTTATTTTAGGCTTTAGTCATGTTGTGGCTAGGATGTCTGGGTTGTGTTGGGTCATCCAGGCTTGAAGATCTGTGATTTTGTTGCATATGGTTCAAATGTTTAGAATGACTATGTTTACACTTCTAGGGTGTATTATATGGTTTGGGAGTTGATTGGGACTTGGGTTGGGGTGGATTTCACCACATTGATCTATGGTAGAGAAAGATGTATTTTTTATTATTATGGCATTTTTAGCAGAGATAGGTAAGAGCATTACCTTGACATTGGGATTGACATGTTTTAGTATTTTTGGGTTACAACAGTGGAATAGAGTTATGGGAAATAAGCTTGAAGAGATGTTTGAGTAGATAGTGGGAAGAAGGTTGATAGGTAAGGATGAAGTAATGTTGAGGTGTGCTTATTTATTATTACTACCAGTGGGGATATTAGGCATGACAGGAGGAGGACGAATAACATGATACAGGAGAGAAACAGTATGGTTAGTTGGCAAAAGTCTTGCAGTATGATGAGGTACCTAACAGTGATAAGTGTGGTTTTGAAAGTTAGGAATTGATGGGGAGGGAGCAGCATGAAATTTCAGAAGGAATTTAGAACAGAAGTGGTTGGAGATGGTATAAAGAGAACACTCTGTGATTTGATAGTGCAGTTAGCTACAGGATAGGAGGATCCATAGAGGAGGTGGAGTAAGTGACTTATAAGTGAAGATGTAGTGGGGGTGGAAATTGGGGATAGGGCAGGGAAGCGAAGTGAAGCCTGAGTGTAGCAAGGGCTGACCAGAGCAGGTTGTCCCATGCTGGAATTAGTACCAGGAAAACAAACTGTAAAACTGCACTAGACAGGAGGCAAGATAAATCCTGATAATTTTAATGACAGTAACACAAGCTACTAGATTGCTGTTAACATACACCTAAGTTAACTGCAACAGACATTATTGCAGTGACTTAGGCTTGAAATGATGTTATAGTAGCTGGAAAA
This sequence comes from Protopterus annectens, assembly GCF_019279795.1. Classification (NCBI taxonomy): domain Eukaryota; kingdom Metazoa; phylum Chordata; order Ceratodontiformes; family Protopteridae; genus Protopterus; species Protopterus annectens. Next base: position 1,321,099,338 of record NC_056732.1, read on the forward strand.
CAACCAAGATAAGGGGAGGCCCAATCAGGTATTGCAATGGAATGCAGTTACTCACACTAACAGATGATTTACCACGAAAAACAATCAGTGAGGTAGAATGCTATGGATACAAAAACAATGCCTTTGAACTCTAAATACTTGACATGAGTCACAGCATTTAATGTTATAGTTATGGGCATTTACTGCCTTTCCTGGGGAATGTTTACACTGCTGGAGTAAAATATTCTAAAGTGTTAATTTAGCTTCACCTTCAGCAGTAAAAGGCCTGTTGGTATGGGTGGGTGTGTCCCTCCAGGAGATTCAACACTACAGTACAGAACACACTTATGCAGAAGTGAGGGAAAATAGTTGTTTAGTTTGATTCTTGGAAACTGCCTTACATAGATTTTAACTGAAGGTATTGTTTCTTTTGTACTTTTGCAACTGGAGGTGAAATTCAGCTGTAGAAGTTTCTTTGGTAGTGTGATTATGTTAACTTTTGCAGTAGCAATTGTCAGACATACTATGAGCTCAGTACACTGGGAGAGAGAAAGAGAGACAGATAGATTAAAATAATTAGGATTGTTTGATGGTTGAACTTGGTAGATAACGTACTATTTGTCTATAGTCTGCTGCATTAAGTAGTGTTTGGCCAACATAACCAGTGCACTATATTTCACAGTTGTGCATTTCTGCTTTATAGTCTTTAAACAGAAAAATAAAGAAGCTAACAGAAGATATGTCTAGGTATGCAAGCTTGGGATTACTAAAATGGAGGCTTCCACAGTTTTGAAGAACAGAAGGAAAAATAAAGTAACTAACAATAGATATGTGTTGGTTTGCAAGTTTGGGATTACTGAGATGGAGGTTTACAGATTTTAGGACAAGTACAACTCCTATCTTAGTTCTCTTTCTTTGCTACACAACATGCAGTCTGTATGTGTGACATTTAAGCACTTTAAAATAAGCAGCTTGAGCTTTTAACATATATGAACAAATATGCAATGTCCCGACTCTTTTCACAAACAGAACTTTCTCATATTACTAACAATTGACTAGACTAGCCAGTAACTGTGCTGTTCATAAAACATAAACTCAGGTACTACAGTTGAAACCTTCAGTAGAAGCCAAGAGAAACATGCAAATATATATATAAGAGATTAGCAGAAGAGAAGAAAAAAACATTTAACCAGATGGCAACACACTACAAACTTACTTGCTGTAACCGTGCAGTTCATAAAGCAAAAATTAGGTGCTTTCACTGAATCCTACAGCAAAAAGCCAGTAGAAACCTGTTAAGATATTTGCTACACATTAAGAGCAGAAAGACAGCACTTAGAGTTTAACACAGTAGAAGAAATAGATGCTACCACTGAATCCTAGAACAAAAAGCCTGTAGAAACTTGATATATTTGTTAGACATTAACAGTAGAAAGGCAACAACACTTAGCTAGTTTGATACACAGTAGAAGCTTAATTGTAATTGTTTCTAGTACAAGGCTGAACCAAAATGAAACAGACCACTCCTGTTAAGAAATGTAAAAATGCAATGTACCTTACTGTAGAGTGAAGCAGCTGGATAGACAAAAGTTCAGTTGGGTCATGGGGTAGAGAAGTGGTTTTGAATTTGGAGTCACAAAGGCAAAAGTAGTTGGAGAGCAACTGAGATGAGAGGAGAGCCAATCAGGTACTTCAGTGGAATGCAGTTACCCCCCCCCCCCACGCACTGACTCCTAGTTGGTTACCAAAAACAACAGTGAGGTAGAATGTTTATAGATTCAAACACAAGGTCTTTGAGCTCTAAATTCTTGATGTGAGTCATGGCATTTAATTTATTGTTATGGGCTTTTACTGCCTTTCCAGGCAAATTTTACACTGCCAGAGTAAAATATGCTAAAGTGTTAATTTAGCTTCACCTTCAGCAGTAAAAGGCCTGTGGGTGTGGGTGCTGGTGTGGGTGGGGGTTTCCCTTCACAGATTCAACTCTACAGAACAGAACACACTTATTTTTTACCCTCAGTGCTGTCCAGAGTGCTGACAGCCATGCAGCCCTGCTTTATCTGTTTGTGCAAAGGAAGGCAAAGCTATAGAAATATTAGTATTTTTCCATTTAAAGAAAGAAACACATTTGCTTGTCACTTAAATTTATACAAATGGGCAGGCGATAGCAGTAGTTGTTCCTGTCATAAAAGTTATGACAAAATATTTCCATTATAAAATAAAGTATGAACATCATAGTATCTGTCAGCTATTTCTCACATAACATATATTCCTAAGAAATTCTCAACTTCAAGTTGTATTCATGAAATGGGAATCTCGCATGTGCTAACACTTCCCCATTTTTCATGCAAATGACTTTCTTGGAGATGCTCAATGCAAACAGGTGTTTGATCAGTTATCCAGTATGTCATCAAAATGCATTCTTAAACACAACAGATGGGAAGGGCTTGTTATTCCCTGAAGGCATACTTATTTAGGGTCATTTGCGCCCTGCAGCAAAGCATATGCAAATAATATCTCAGTAATAGGTCCAATGTCAAAAACTCTATGGAAATAAAGAACACAACTGCATTGTTGCATTTGTTATGGGTTTATACTGACACTAGCCATTGGTCATCACTGATCAAAACACATTGACATAATCTGAAAAATTTAGTACTGTGGACATCAGTTCATCAGAATATGAACTCACATACATCAACACTTGGATTCTTGCTGTTTCCAAGGTATGTGCATGTATGTGTGTGTGTGTGTGTGTGTGTGTGTGTGTGTGTGTGTGTGTGTGTCTGTGTGTGTGTCTGTGTGTATGTGTGTGTGTGCATGTGCGTGAGTGAATTATGTAAACAATATATTAAGAAACAGATACACGTATGTCTCAGTGATGCAACATGCATTCATGACAGCTTACTCCACCTAGGTTTACAAGATGACTTTTAAAGTATTTTTGCACATTGCAACCACAAAAGCAAATCTGAAGTCTAGACTTTGCACACAAGTCTCATAACAGTATATGTTACCTGCAACATTATAATGATGTCATCCTCTGTAAAAACCAGTATGACAATGAAAATATCAGACTTCTGTGGTGGCAGCATGAATGGTAGGTACTGTGTTCTGAAGTTGGACTAACTACTTAGGTAGGGATTCTAACTGCACAACAGTCAACCTGTGTGTGTAACTGTGTGTGTCCATAGTCAGAAGAGCACGAGTCTATATCCTAATGCCATCACTCAAGTCTCATTGAGAACACAGTAATTTCATACAGCCCTTCCAATATCTGCTTCTCAACATACACCAATGATGTCATGTGCTATAAAGTGTTCTCTGACAATGTAGAAGTCAGTCTTGTGCCATGGTGCTAGCATTAAGTACTGTGTTCTGTGTTTTCTAGCTTGTGTAATTACATAGGGAGAGGTTCTAATTTTAATGCAGTCAACTTTGTGTGTGTGTGTGTGTGTGTGTGTGTGTGTGTGTGTGTGTGTGTGTGTGTGTGTGTGTGTGTGTTCAGTTAACTCTCATTCTGGAAGCCATTTTAGGGCAGCATGTGTGACATTCCTAATTGCATCTTCTTCTCGCCACCCACACATTGATGTCATCTGCTATAAATTCCTCTCTGACAATATGAAAATCAGACTTGTGCCATGGTGCTAGTGTTAAGTATGGTATTCTCTAGCTTGTGTAACTATTTATGTAGGCATTCTAATCTCACTGCAGTTAACTTGTGAGTGGTCAGTTAGCTGTTATTCTGGAGACCATTTTGGAGGATTATGTGAGATCCTAACAATGTCTTCTTCTCACCAGATGCTGATGATGTCATCTGCTATAAAGTCTTCTTTGACAATCTAAAAGTCAGTTTTTGCTGTGGTGCTAGTGTTAAGTACTGTGTTTTCTAGCTTGTGTAACTATGTAGGTAGGAGTTCTAATCTCACTGCAATCAACTTGTGTGTGTGTGTGTGTGTGTGTGTGTGTGTGTGTGTGTGTGTGTGTGTGTGTGTGTGTGTGTGTGTGTGTGTGTGCATTCAATTAGCTCTCATTCTGGAGACCATTTTAGAGCAGCATGTGAGACACTGTTAATATCATCTTTGTCTTACCACATACTGGTGATGTCATCTGCTATAAAGTCTTCTCTAATTATATAAAAGTCAGACTTGTGCTGTATTGCTAGCATTAAGTACTGTGTTCTGTGTTTTCCAGATTGTAAAACAATGTAGGGAGGGGTTCTCATCTCAATGCAGTCATGTGTGTATGTGTGTTCAGTTATCTCTCATTCTGGAGACCATTTTAGAGCAGCTTGTGATATCCTCTTACCAATATCTTCTTCTCACAAGGCACTGATGTTGTCATCTGCTATAAAATAATTTCTGATGATATGAAAGTCAGACTTGTGCCATGGTAGTAGTGATAAGTACTGTATTCTCTAGCTTGTGTAACTAGGTAGTTAGGGGTTCTAAACTCACTTCAGTCAACTTGCTTGTTCAGTTAGCTCTTAATCTAAAAACCATTTTAGAGCAGCTTGTGATACACTCATACTAACATTTTCTTCTCAACATACAGTGATACTGTCATCATCTATAAAGAACATTGTGACAATGTAAAGTCAGTGGTGGTCCTACTGTTGCATTCTATGGAATCCAATTTGTACACATACATAGACGTCATGTTCAAATCTGACCTCATTCAACTGCAGAGTGTGTCATTTGTGGTATAGTACTGTTAGTATATGATCTTCTGTATCTCTTTTTATTTGAGTACCACTCAGGCATACCTTTAACATAGCCCCATGAATCCAGCATTCCCCTTTTCCTTCTGCCAACATAGCATCCTTTCTGCTGAAAGCTGGAGGATGTCATCATCGCAAAGATGCATATACACATCATGAAGCACAGCCTTTCCATGACTCTCTTCAAGCCATCTGCACACCACTGGATGTGTGATTGCTAATTCTATCATGTGGTGGTGCATGTCACATATGGACAGAGGCAGTATGTATTACAATCAGTCACATACACACATGCACATACACCTACTATCTTACATCATATAGATATATAGATTTTGATTAACAGGCTGTAATAATGGCTATGACTTTATATGATGTTGGTCATTAGCCTAGTAATGTCCTGTGACCCTATGATGATTGTACATGTCAATGTTGCTGTCATGCACATGTGCTGTATTAAGGTGTGGATGTATGGTAGCTCTACAACAGTGTATTGACTTACTGCATTGATGGCCACTGCTGCCATTTGATTACATATTCCTTCCATAACAGCTGTAGTAATATGCCTATTGAGGACTGTTGTCATGCGGTGATGCTATGTATATTGTTGTCTTAATAAGGCAAGTGTTCTTTTAGTGAGTATATAAACATTCTACACATTTCTCATTCAACCATCAAACTGACACTTGCAGTATCGCATGGGTGCACATGTATACCTATTGTCATGAAATGCTATGTAACATACAAAGATATTACATCATACTAATTACATGGGCGCATATGCCTTGTTTTATCCACATATTATAATGATAGTATATACACAAACATATAACCAGTTCTGATTCACCTGCTACTGTGGTGAATTAATTGTATGCACAATTGTGTTGCTATTCACAAGGATTATTCAGGTGTCACCCAGCAAGATTTTGTGACAGTCAGCATTTGTGTCATTAAGTGTTCTGCATGAACCACATCCACTTCATATGTAATGTATAGTACACTATTATATTATTATATTATATATTATAATAGTCAAACTAGCTTACTAAAACTTATCGTTAACTACTTTATCCTATGCTTCCTATGCAACCTCCAAAGCTTCTTCTATACTCTGCTCCCTTAAATTCTTAAGTAACCTTTTAAGTTTCTGCTAGTCTGCATACAAAATCTTATATTTACTCAACTCTCATTTTAAACCAAAACATATAACTTATTCTACTTTTTTAACATTCTCCTTTTTGCTTATAGTACTGTTTTATTTGTCAACAATATAACATGTATGTAGCTTACGTATTTTAACTACCAAAATTCTCTATTGCTATTTTTATTGAAATGTATCTGTATTGCTATTTTTATTGCATTGTATATCTTTGGAGTTTTTCTCCCTGGGCTTCCACTGAAAAATGGCAATAGCTCAGCTGGATAATCCCGGTCAACAAATGTAAACTAAATAAATAAATAATAAATAAATAAATGTGCCCATAAATGCTACCAGACTCCTCACACATACTTTCCAATGCTAAACACAGGGCTTTTTCTAAGACAGTACACGCCGGTATGGTGTACTAGGACCTCTGCTGCAAAAGCGCTGGATAGAGCAAGTCCACTTACACACTGAATTTAAACTTCCATTCACCATTGAACCTGCCTGATGAATGCGTGCGAAATTTAAGTGTGTGATACCATCATACCTGCCTTATCAGGAGAGTTTGCTGCCACTGACATTCATCCAGGTAGGGAGAGACTGTGTGTTTGTGTGTGTGTGTGTGTGTGTGTGTGTGTGTGTGTGTGTGTGTGTGTGTGTGTGTGTGTGTGTGTGTGTGCGCGTGCGCGCACATGTGTGTAGGGTACGTCCTGCAGGCATTGCCTAAAAAGGCAGAAATGTCCAGCTTTTCAGCCTCAGATCATGTCATGACGTGTGTGTCATAGGATTGTGGGCTGCTGTGGTTGACGAGACAGTGCAGTCAGCAGTCTGTCATGTAATCATGACATGGGCTGCTGATTAGCCCTGTTATTCTCACATTCTCTTCCCGCACATTAGTTGTGAGGAGAGAGCAAAGGGAGAAAAAGGGCTGTGGTGTGTATGTCATCACATTTGTGTGTTTTTTGGGGCTGTTGAGAGGGCCATGGCCAAACGCCAACCAGATGCTTTATTTTTTCCTGGCATATTACTCTGTGAAACTTAAGGGGTGTGGTGTTGACTTTTTTTTTTTTATATATATGCTATAAGCTGACAGGGTTTAACCAGATACTAGGTAATACTACTCTGTGAAACCTAAGGGCCCTGGTGTTGACTTTTTTTTTTAGCTGGCAGGGTTTAACCAGATACTAGGGTGCCAATATGTTTGGGGGGCTGTTGATTTTCTTTTTTTAATACACTGACTGGCAACAGGGCAGGGTCAATGAACCATCAATGGATCCACTGTCCAGATGATTCCTGTGGTCTGTATGTGTGTTTTTTGGGACTGTTGATAGGCAGGGCCAACCAAATACTTTATTTTTTGCCTGACAGGATCAATCTACTCTATGTGTGAAACCTTTAAGGCCCGTGAGGTTTACTTTTTTATATGTATAACCTGGCAGGGTTTAACCAGATACTAGGGAGCCAATGTGTTTGGGGGACTGTTGACTTTCTTTTTTTAATACACTGACAGGCTCAACAGAACCAGATAATTCCTGTGGTGTGTGTGTTCATAGGTTCATAGATTAGTACTAGGCTAACTGCACTTGCGAGCAATTTTAAGCCTAGCCAATTATCCCTTGTGAGACTCAAACCCTGCACCTTGTGTTTATAAGGCAAACACCTTACCTATTAGGCCACCCTCCCAACCATAAGATCTTAGGTTAGTACTAGGCTAACTGCCCTTGCAAGCCATTTTAAGCCTAGCCAATTATCCCTTGTGAGACTCAAACTCTCCACATTTTTTAGTGTAAGTGTCTTGTGATAGTGGTTTTAAATTACTTTTCTCTAAATATTTCTTAATATTATACCCCATCTTGAACACAAATCTGGGTCCTGTTCCTAATATACTAATTCCTCGTCAATAGATATAATATTCCAGTTAGTAGTCAAAATGTTCTTAACTTTACCAATATATGGTCCATATTCCAACACACAACATTTCCCATGTGATGAACTGTCCACTAAAGAATGTGCTATTGTATCATCAGTCACCCCTGATTCAAAATATAAACCCAGAACAGGACCCAGATTTGTGTTCAAGATGGGGTATAATATTAAGAAATATTTAGAGAAAAGTAATTTAAAACCACTATCACAAGACACATATTAAAAAATGTGGAAATTGTAAACAGTGTAGTTACATTTTCCAGGAAAAAAGTTTAGTGTTGGAGAATATAAATAGCACAAAAATTAAATTTAAACAAGGCAATTGTTGTACTAAGATGATCGTATATATGGCTAAATGTATGGCATGCTCAGGATTTTATATAGGAAAAACAGAGAGGAAATTCAATAAGCGGACATATTCTCATTTATATAGTATAAGGACAAAAGATGAAAAGAATGCCCTTTATAGGCATATTAAAAAATGTGGAGATAGGCAATATTTTAAGTTTGCTATTATTGATAGTGTTCAAATAGATATTGGGGGGGGGGGGGATTTCAAGGGCCTGTTATCATACAAAGAATATTGGTGGCAGGTATTATTGGATTCTTCAACCCCACCAAGACTTAATGATGTTATTTCTATCAAACTTTTCTTAGTCATGGGCTGAATTTGTGGTTTATTGGTACATTTAGAAGCTACTTTGTAACTATAAGACATTAATAATTATATTATTGTCTTATATTATTTTTACAACACATTGATGGCACATTTTAGCTATATTTTTTGACTTGTTAGATTCAAGACAGTTACACATACTGAATACATATTGTGCAATTGTTTAGATTTTTTATAGGACAGTTTTGACAGAATATTTCAGAAATATTTGTTCCGTACATAAATAGGAATTTTATATATACATATATGAAATATATTATTTTTAAGTTTTTAGATTATATTATGTATTGTATTCACATTCATATTGAGAATAGTACAGACTGGAGACATTTTCATGACATGACAATTATTTCTGTATAACTGTGTAACTTTTTGGTGTCTTATGCCTTTAAGACAAAGTATTTTGTATGTTGGCACCAAAAAGTTTATTTAGACATGCATCTGGAGCATTTCTCCCTGGGCCTCCGCTGAAAACAGGCTCTGTGGAACCTAGTCGGACTTTCCCGGTCAACAAATGATAAATAAATAAAAAATAAAATAAAATAAATGTTGAGAGGTTTGTTTTGCATTGTTCTGATGAAGCTTGCTATCAAGCAAGTGAAAGCGCTTAACCTTGGACACTGCTTTGGATATAATTTTGTATTTGTTAAATAAAATTCAAGTTTGTTTTTAGACCTCGTTGATCTTTTGAAATATCTTTTCCATTGGTATTTATTGTTGGACTAAGCTGCTGAATTGCCGGTTCTTCGAGAGGTTCGTCTCAAGACACAGGGACTATTAACGTTCTGCGTTAGTTTTTTGTTCGGCAGTTCTTCGGAACATCATTTGTGTTGGTTCTTCTCATTAGTAATTTAGTGGAGAGGTAAAGGGATACAGGTATTAATAGGGACAAATCCAGCCTGTGTGGGAAATATACATTTTGACAGAAGAGATTTAATCTGCTATGCCAAGACTTTAAAATATACATAAAGTTCCACATTAATAAGAGAAACCAGGCAATGGTTTACAACCATTGACCACTAAGGCATCTTTCCTGGGTTTAGGGAATAGCCATTATTATGTTAGATGTACAAGAGAATGTTAGTCATCCTGCAAGTCTGGAAAGATCTAAAAATATTCAACAACTCATGGAAAATTTGATACAAGGCTTTTATACAGTTCTACATTTACCCCATCCAGGTCACAGGCTTTACCATAAGGCATACCATCTATCACCTTGCACACCTCTCTTTGAGAAATTGCAGACAGAACTCTACTCTACTTTCCAGTGACAGTTTAAGAGGGTTCACTTTGTCAAAGAATTCACTCATCTTACTCTCCCAATCATCAAGCAAAGGACATCTAAGTAAAGTTGCTCATAGAAGTGATGGGACTCTGCATTCATTCATATTTCCCCAGTGAGCATAACCTGTTTGCCAGTCACATTGACCCCTGCTGTGGATATCTGTTGCCTGCAAGCATTGACCTTTTGTCCAGAAACTTTACAGGCCTTTCACCATCAGGCCAGGCCCTCATTTAGTTTTTTTCTAAATATAGCTGTGGGATTTTTGCAACACAGTACACGTACATTTGATGATTTGTCAGTTTCAATTTTTAACACGTTATGTGATATATTGAATATTGAGATATTTCATTTCGAACCCCATGAATAAAGGCTATAACAGGAGCTTTTCAAAACAAAATAACTGTCTGGGACAGGTGGACCCATCAGCAAAAGAATAATGCAGGACTGCAGGTAAAACGTAAGAGTACTGTTTGCTATCATGCTTAATAATTTGCTGTGAGAAGTGACTTCAATTGTTTCATTATTAACAGAGAAGATTTTATTTATTTTTTCATGAAAGAGGATTTGCAGAAAAAAGAAGTACTTGGGGGGGTTGGGAAAGGGTAGGGCAGGGGGTAGGACTGGGTGGGACTGGGCAGGGTGGGGGGTTTGACCCAAATGATGCAACATATGTGTACCACCACATTTTTGCTTACAAAAAAAGCACTGGATAAACATATAGGAATATGATGTGCAAATGTTGAAATAACATGAAACAGGTAGAGTTCTATGACTGAGGTAACAGTTCCACTGTGTGTCAAATAATACATACCCAAAGTTGTATCGGAGGTGTTCTCAAATCTTTTTTTAAGTAAATACATAATCTCATGGGGAATACACAGCTATGCTTACAGATGGTTGTGGGTGGTGTAACTCCCCTGCACTGGCCCAGTAATCAAGGAGCCTCAATCCTCACCACTAGCACCAGTGAGGGATGTACACAATGGAAGAAAAATAAGTAGACACACAGTAAAGTACAATTTCCCTTAAGAGCACACATAGGTCACAGTCACTCTGGGGCTGGTTTCTCCCTCTGTCTCCAGATCCCCAGTAAGACTCCCCACTGGCACAGCTACAGGGCTGAGATCTCAGCTGACTGGCCAAAACCTCCAGCACCCTTTCTGTCCAGCCAGTGTTTTGTGTCCCTGCCCAAGTAGCTGACACACACACACACTTTGAGATTTGATTTATACACAAACACACACCTGGGAAAGGCTGGCACAGATTTACTAGCTATGCCCCCTTCTGCCCAGACTATAAGGTAGTATCAGCTGCCACCAGCCACTACTTATCAGCTACTTTTAAGGCCCTTACCAAAAGGTGCCCAATCTTACTGTGCAATGTTACAAGTAATCCAAATGGTAGCCTGACCAAGAGCAAGGCTACTTAGGTGTGGCCTGTACAATGTCACCAAATATATATGCAAGTACTCTCAGAGTTTAATATATGTCTCACAAATATCAGCCACAAAGATAGATTTAAATATATTTAATAATAAATAATAAAATAACATGACAATACTCAATCAACACAGTAACTGCAGAATTCAGAATCACAAGAAATATTTTAAAACAACATTGCAGGACAGTCTCAAATAATTACAGAAAACATCTAAACTAATCTTTATTATATTCTTATCTATATCTAAATGAAATTACTGCACCCTGGACTTACAGAGCAAGGCAAATGCAGATGAGAAGTGCGGAATGGATGTTTCTAGGTCCAAGGCAAGATACAAAATGCAAACTCTTCCTCTGACAGAGTTCTTAAATTAATAATCAACATTACTGCTGGGTTAGCTCGGATGACATCACACTGTGTTACCTGACTTCAGTTCCTAGGCTAAACAGATACTTAGAATTTAACACCTCTGTTTCAAGAATACATATATCTCAGAAGTGTGCAGCTGATAGGAAGTCACAGAGCAATAAAAACACTTTTACATTTGAAACCTAGTAAGTATTTCTGTTTCAAGACAATAGGAAAACTTCTAGCTCTAGATATTGTGTCTGTGCTGAGCTGAAACTGAGCGATAACAGAATCATAAAACAATTTCCACTTATTTTCTTGTAGTTTTGCAAGTTATCTCTCTATGTTCCAACTTCTACTATTAAAACATTCATTTGCACAGGTATATAGTTTAGACACATTTCTGTTCTTTTCCAGTAGGGTACACTGTGGTTACATTCTTGAAGCTCAGTACATAACATACAGTTCAACAGACACTTCTGCACCAGTAGTTTAATATACATATAACATATAGTTCTCTTACATTTGTAAGACAAGCATATGAATCATATTAATATTCACAAATGACACAAGACTACACAAAATTCCAGCTAGCTGGGCTGGCAGTGTCACAGATGGCACCACCAATACTCAACCAGAAGCAATAGATAACCTGCCAGCTGACAGATATGGACCAAAATTCAACCACCTGTCCACAGTGCTCGTTACCCAATGTATACATGCAAACATTACTCTGCATATTTTCTCAAAAAGCAGCTAATCTGTGTGCTTTCTAAGTCTAAAAACATGGCATCAATGACAATATCTTAGGTTTCCTTATCAATAAATGTAACCATGATCTTCCAGACAACGTTGGATCCTTAGTTAACCATAGCCTCTAGACAGTCCATTTTCTGGCAGAATAGTGGGCAACAACAATCATCTGTCTGAACAATGGGGGGGGCATCACCCTACACAGGGAACTATAGACCCATGAGCCTAACTAGCCTGATTGGTAAGCCAATGAAAAGAATCATAATTGACCTTATCAATGAGAACACTGGTAATCTATCGACTGTGTAACAAATCCATTTTTGACTTGTTAAGGCTAGATCATGTCTGTTAAATCTGGTAGACTTCTTCAAAAAGGCTGCCAAGGCCATGGAATAGGGAAAAAATGGGCATCCCACATAACCTGACCTGGCTAAGGCATTGGCACAATTCCACACTCAGGCATTATACAGGAACTGTCTCTACTGGCCATAAACCACTACATCACCAAGTGGGAAGCCCAGTCGATCCCCACCAGGACACATTTTATTTATTATTTATTTATTTTACATTTGTTAACCAGGGGTGTTTGACTGAGCCAAAAATGCCCTTTTTCAGCAGAGGCCCAGGGGGAAAAGCTCCACATAGAAAAATTACAGATACATTTAGATATTTTGACATGATCTGTATACACACAAATTACAATAAAACGTGTTTTTACAGTGGTATGGAGCACATAAACAGTTACAGTGGAGAGAAAAAACAAGAAAATATTAATTTAAAAATAAAGGTAATTAATAGATTTGTGGTGTACAGCTGAAATGTGGAACATAGGTAGAATACATACATAGTACACAAGTACACTACATACATTGTACATGGCACATATTCGACACATAGTGTCAAAGTGTTTAAATTCACCTCTAGCATGAAGCCAGTGACCAGTGGATTACCACAGGGTTCTGCACTAGGCCCTTTCCTATTAGGTATTTAATTCACAGAAGTCAAAACATACATAGATGTTCTTGTTATAACCAGCTTTGCAGATGACTGCAAATTGTTAACAATACTTGAATTCAGTAATGGTATTGATATACTGCAGAAAGTATTAACATATACAAATGAATGGTGCTAGAGCCATGGAGACACACTAAATGTCCAAAAAAGCATAATTAATTATTTTGTAAATCAAATACCCAGACTAATTACAATGTAGACAGCACACCCCATGAGTACACTCATTGGTGCATGATCTGGGTACCCAGGAAGATAGAAATTGTAAGTTTGACCACCATGTGTCCACAGTGGTGACCAATCCTTTCTATGTGGCACAACTTATAAGTATGGACATGGCATCCAGCTCAAAGAACATTATAACTCCATTGTACTTGGCCCTCATCACAACAATAATTTGGAACAATGCAACCTATTGCGTGTAACTCACCATACTTGTGCAACAGCTGGGGCAACACCAGAGATTTTGCACAAGGGAGATACACAGTGTACTAGACAAGTCCTACAAGGAAAGATTGAAACCTATATCACTGCACACTGTCCCCTACAGACTAATAAGGACCAATTTGTGTCTGACCTAGGGCAGTCTCCAATCCATCCCTGATTAAATGTCACACATTGGTAAAGCAAACTGCAAGAGGGTGCCTCATTCAAAGGATGATACTCTAGCCTCTGAAATAATAAATCATGTTGGGCAGATAGAAACATGTCTCAGACACTACTCCTTCTCATGTAAAGCAAAGTTTTTTCCTGAATGCATTCAAGTGCAATCTACATCAATGGATGGCTAATGTTAATTGTAATCCTGATGTTGTGCCCATGTCCCTCATGGATAGAGGCATTTGGTCTTAGAGAACATAGCATATGCTCATAACTGTGTGAACTTTGTTCACACAGATATTTAAAATTGTGACTCTCATGTTAAATATGGCTAGGCTTTTATGTCATCTTGGAACATTAGCCTAGTACTCTCCTATGAACCTATGAACTCCAACTGTATCCTAGGTACAAGTATAGAGTGACTGTGCAGTGTCACATATGTAACAGTACATCATATCAGTATTACCACTTGTTAGTTTACATGAGCAGATATGCATATTAGGATTTCATGCCACTATAATGTTTTCTCTGACAATGTCAGGGGAGAAGTGGTTGTCTTGCACCTGTCTTGAGGTTTGACATGTGCCTACAGAGTGTGCCCCATGCATTGTTTGGCATGTGAAGAAATTATGACAGTGAGAGCTTCCTTGTTTATTGACACTACACTTTGCATTTCTGCAGTTTCTGTGCACATGGGCATAGTTGATTCATTGCCATCAGTGTCACATACTGCTGTGTCATTCATTATAACACACCAATTCTTAATTCAAATATCTATTGCAGATGCTTCAGACAATTTATTCTTGCTATTAAATGTGGCAGTTGATGCAATACACAGCTGTGTGTAGGGAATCCACTCATAATAGTGTGTTGCTTGTGTCATTATCCTTAGGGCCAATACCTATGACAATCAGGGATGCTTTAGTCAAGTGCATTACATTTGGAACAGTGAGCTTTCAAACATCTTAGCTCCCATACAGAACTATTCTTTGTTATGCATACCTATTAGGAATTAAAGGTGCAGACTTCCCTTAAAGATGTTGTACAAGATGCATGTGTTCTACATCTTTTTGTGTTGCACCGAGTAAATCTGGAGATCACTGACAATATTGATGGCATGGGTTCCATTGTTGCATGTGTGGCTTGTGGCTTATGTGTCAAGCCAACCTCTCAAATGGCCAGAATTGCCCCTGATTTCAACTCCAGGTTTAAAACTGTCCCACTTAACATCTCCAAAGACAATTTACTTTTGAAAAAGGGGTAGTGAATTCCCCTCATAGAATATTGACAATCATTATAGTTGTACACATCTGTTCCTGCAGAACATGTATAATAACTTAAACTCACATGTTCTGGCAATGTCACAGGTTAATGTTGTTGATGCTTCTGATTGTGCCTGCTTTTGACAGCAGTTGTCCACGGGTCTGTTGCTGTGTCTCCATTACTGTTTGTGAGGTATGCTGACATTCCAGTCATATTCAAGGAAGTCATTTTGAAAATCTTTATGACATGCACATACCCCCTATTGTATATACCATCTGTGACAAATGTGAGGTATTGCCAGCTATGCCAGGAGAAGTAGGGCACTGGATGTGTAACATATGCCAGCACAGCTAGCTGGAATTTTGTAAAGAATTATATGTCATTTGTATATCAAACTGATTTGTACAGATGCTTGTGTTCAAAAAGCTGCTTGTCTTAAAAGTGTACCAAAAGTGTGCTCCTGCTGGACAGAAAAATAAATATACATATTATTGTAACTGTTTAAATGCATATGTTTTAACATAGAATACTGGAAGAGAAGAGGTTAATCTCAAACTTTGAAAATAGTTTGAAATTAAATTATCTGGCTTAGGCCATAAAAATTGTATCTTACAGTTCTCAATGCAGCCAGAGACAAAATGTCTGTATTAGGAAGCTTCCTGCATTGCCATTAGGGTGAACTAATTTCTGTTCTAGAAGGGTGGAGGTTTGAAATTGTTTTATGACTTCCAGGAGCCGCAACAGATATTAGCAAGGCTCTGTGTGTGTGTGTGTGTGTGTGTGTGTGTGTGGGGGGGGTATACTATTGACACATATGTGCCAAGGGGGGAAGCATTGGAACCAGAAGTCACATGATCAGATGTATGTGATGTTATTCTGTAATCCATCACTAAAAATGATATTTTAGTATTAAGTGAGACTGAAGTCTCAGAGCACTCTGTTTTTTAAACATAACAAAGAAGGAACCCTCACCCACTTCATCTTACCTTGATCTAGTAGTGAACCAGGGAATAGTAATACTTTAGATCAGTCAGGAAAATATAGTGAGATTATAAAGTACTATTTTTCTGTATATGTGTGAATCTCTTCATCTGTGTTATTTTAATATGCCCTGTGATTGAAACTCTGGTGTTTACTGTAAATAGATATTTAGTATTCTAAAGTTCTTTTATTTTTGATTATTAAATATATTTAAACTTTTCATTGTGTCTGGTTATTTAGTGAATACTTTAACCTTTGAGAGAACTTATATCTATTTGGTGACTCTGTGGCCATTCCTGAAAGCCTTACTGCATCAGCCAAACACTATCATTTGAATTAATATTAATTCCACTCTATAATTGGGTACCCTTGCAAGAGCATTAGAGTAGCTGACATTGGAGTGTCTGGTGGCAGTGTAACTACCTTATAGTCTGAGCAGAAGGAGATATACCTAGTAAATGTGTGTGTGTGTGTGTGTGTGTGTGTGTGTGTGTGTGTGTGTGTGTGTGTGTGTGTGTGTGTGTGTGTGTGTGTGTGTGTCAGTTGGTTGGAGCAGGGACACAAAGCACTAGTTTCACAGTGAGGGTGCTGGAGGACTTGGCTTGGACACTTGGCTGACAACTCAAAACTACTGCTGTGCTATGGCCATGGGGACAGAGAGAGAGAGAGAGAGAAATCCAGACCCCAGACTGAGCATGTTCCCTGTGTACTTTTAAGAGAAATTGTGCTTGATGCAGACAGGTGCATCTGGAAATACTGTGTCTATCTATTTTTGTTCTAAGTGAACAACCCTCACCAGTGTCAGTGGTGAGGATTCTGGCTCCTTGATTACTGGCCCAGAGAGGGGATGTCACACCATTTTTGCTAAATGTAGTCTCCATTGAGCCTGCCAGTGATGTTTATATCACAACCATCCATCTCCATTAACATGTAACCTAGTGTGACAGTCACACATATAGCATATATGTGTATATATGCAATTTGACATAGCCTATCTTGGGTACATTGCCATATTGTACTTGCCCACTTCCTCTTTCTTCATTCCTATCATTCATGACTGTGACCATTTTAATCAGCACAATTTCCGTGCCTAGTGTATTTAGGTTGCATTGATTTGCCCTTGCTGATCACCCCCACATGTATTATTTCAGTATGCAAAAACCTGTAGTGTACTTTGCATTGAGTTAACTTTTCTATAATGTGTTCATACTGCAGTTGTTGCAGTATTTTCCCCCCTGGTAATCATTGTGGCTGTCTGCCAATCTCACAGAGCAGGTTTGCCCATGCCAAACTTGCATGTGTCTTCTTTCTGCATTCATGCTGCTCTGCACAGTTTCCCGAAACTTCACTTGTATTCTTGTAAGTATGATGCATTGCATGCATACACTATTAGCACTGCTCATCATGCAAACATGTAACCTTCATATAGGCTTCATATAAAGCTGACACAGAGTTTATTGAATCCCCAGGATTACCTAAAAATTCTTGACAGAATTAATCCAGTTGTTGGATCAGCATACTTAAGTGCATGTCTTTGTGTTTGCTATTTACGTGCAACATATTTTTTCATTACTTTACTATCTATGTGGGTTTATACCATAAAATAATTACCTTACCCAGAATGAACAATATAACTACA
The DNA here is from genome assembly GCF_019279795.1 of Protopterus annectens. Taxonomy (NCBI): domain Eukaryota; kingdom Metazoa; phylum Chordata; order Ceratodontiformes; family Protopteridae; genus Protopterus; species Protopterus annectens. Next base: position 1,321,117,103 of record NC_056732.1, read on the forward strand.
ACTGTGAAACAAGAAAATTGTATTGTTAGTATGTGAACCAATGTTTACATAGACTTGTTATTCAGAATTGCAAGAATGGCAGCAGACAGCAGCATATGAAGTAAAACAGCAATATTAATAACTCACAAAAATGTAACATAGCAGAAATACAGTTAAAAACTTTATTTCATATTCATATTTTGCAACCTGCATGCAAGGCTGAATGCATTATGTGATATACTGTTCATGCAGAGAGCTGTAGTACATACCCACAGTAACATATGTACATGTGAAAAAATTACCATCATAAATAGTCACACTATTTTAATTTATTTATTGCAGTTAATTATGAATTTATGGTGGTTGCAAGTTTCAGTAATTTCTGTAATATTGCCTCTTTTATTGAAGGTGAGATAATTGATCCAGACTATTTTTAACTTTTTACTTTTACAGTGACTTTTTGATTTTCAATACTTTTGACATTCTTTACCCTTATTCTTTTTATTTTCCCCTTTTTCTTATGTTTGTTTTGTCATTTCTCTGGATATTGAGCAAGCTATTAAACTTGTGTCTAAAATAATTTAATTTAGTGTGACCTTGAATAGATTGGTTCTAGCTCTTCTTCATTAGCTCAGAATAAAAACAAATAACTAGCTGATGAAATGCATGAGGAGTAATTCTACTCTATGGTACAACTGACCAATGTATTCTGAGTCTTGGGTGTGGAGATTGTTAAGCGGCCAGTCAGGTACCTCTAGTGGTCATAAAATGGGAAGGATCAGTAATAAGCTTTACAGTGAAGACCCAGTCAAATGTTTGCAGTGTGGCACCCATGGAAATGAAAAGATACTTGATAGAATGCTGCAATGTATGATATATATTGAAAAAGAGATTATGGGAATCCAACAAAAAAAGAAAAACTTTCTTGCATTTTAACATCTCTGGGACTTTCCCACCCAGCCTTTCAAACTAGGTACAGGATCAGAAGACTTTGTTATAATGTTGTGCTTTGACTTATCATATCCCTTCTCCTGTCTCCATATTAAAAAGTTGACAGCTTCACTACTACTAGTGCATAATCCATTGTTTTCTTCACATTGATTAATCAACAATAATAACAAAACTTCTTCACTAATTGTTCACTTTGTAATGCAGTTCTATGTACTCTTTAGTATAATAATAATATCAGAACTAAATAATCCATTTAATTTGAATCATTGAATAATATTATAATATCACTTGCAGTATGTAGCTTGAAAGTAAATGAAATAACGGTCAGTAGGATACTGGGCATTCTGTGTATCCAGGAGATTGGGGGGGGGGGCAGTTCAGCAAAGCTACTTGGCTTGGGATATAGAGTTTGCTACTCACATGGGGGCAGAGTAAACTGCAGTGGGAATTTTGGTGAGTATAGTTTTCTGAAGATAGTGAGAGATATCACGAGAATTGCTGATAAGACTCATGCACTAAGGCAGTATTCATGATTTCAGCCAATGCACTATAGCAGAGTTGTGACAGCAAGGACTAGAGACCACTCAACCAGCATCTGCAAAGCTTACTAGATAAAGCAGCACAGCATGAGTTGGTGTTGAAAATGGGAGACATAAATGCTCATATCAGGACAGAGCAGGATATGACAACTGCCTGTGTCCACATAGATGGGGGACTGAAATAAAAAAAGGAAGGCTATTCTAGACTGCTATTTAGCAAATGGCTTGATGATGGCCAACACATGGTTCAGCAAGCAATAGATAACCACAAGATCACATGCATGAATGGTCAACATACAACTAAGGTAGACTTCCTCCTAGTAAGGAAAGGACATTGGGACAGAATGCACCGTCATTCCCACTGAAACAATTAGCCCACAGCATAAAATACTGGTGGTCACAATCGAGTCAAAGAAGTCTTGAAGTTCAACAGAGACTAAGCTGAAGACCTGGAAGCTGACTGGAGTGAAAGCTTTAACACTCCAGAAAGAAGAAGAAATTGGTAGAGTCAGAGAAGAATGTCAGCAGCAGCCAGGTATGGAAATAAGGTACACAAGATAAGCTGGTAGTGGAACATAGAATTCCAGGAAGTAATCAAAAGAAAGGAGGAGTACAGGCAAAAAGTGGAGGAGATATAACATTTTTTATTTATTTTTTTTTATTTTACATTTGTTGACCAGGCTAGTCTAGCTGGATACATGTCCATTTTCAGTAGAGGCACAGGAAGAAAAGCTCCACAATAAAAATGGGTTAGTAAAATCAAGTGTTGTTATACATTCAAATAAGAAATATTATACAAAAATAGGTGTTACAGAGAAAAAAAACTGGTTCATAAGTATTACTGGCAAAAATTCTTTACAATACTGAAAATAAGCAAGCAAGAATATATATATATATATATATATATATATATATATATATATATATATATATATATATATATATATATTTTTTTTTTTAATTATTTTTTAATTAAGGGTGAATATAAAGGTTGAGAAAATAGAAAGTTTTAGTCAGGGTTTGTAAAGGACAGAGCTAATGAGAATTAAGCACAGGTTTTAGCTGCTTCTTGAAGGTTCAAACACAAATACTATACTAACCTAGAAAAAGGTTTGAGGGGGTGAAAAAGGGTAGAGGGAATAATAGTTTAGTCAGGGTTTGTACAAGGACAGAGCAATTGAGACTTAAGCAGAGTTTTTAGCTGCTTCTTGAAAGTGGGTAGAGAAGTAATAGTGGTGAGTTCACTTGGAAGCTTGTTCCAGATAGGTCCAATACAGTTGGCAAACAAACAGTCTCCAGCTTTGTTGCTGGATTTATAGGGTGCTGCTAGTAGCTTTGTAGCAGAGCACAGGGATGATAGATTTTTTTAAGGAGTAATAAGGGTATTAAGTATTGTGGTATTAGAAGGTTGATAGAAGATTTTGTGGGTGATGGTAAGTTGCTGTAGTCGTATTTGACTTTGTAGTTCCAGCCAGCCTAGTTGTTTAAGATTAGAGCAATGATTGGTTCTAAAAGGGGCTCCTGTGGCAAATCTTGTAATATTATTATAAGATACTGCTAGTTTATTGAAATTAGATTTTGATAAGTTTGTAAAAATAGGTGAGGCATAAAGAAGGGTAGAGAGCAAGTGTGTTTGAGCTAAAGTACTTCTGGCTGAGGTAGCTAGGAAGGGTTTGAGCCTGTAGAGAGATCCAAGTTTTCTATTGACTGACTTGATGGTTAAGTTAATATGGGCATCGAAGTTGAGATTATGGTCTATTGTGACACCTAAAAGTTTGGTAGTTGAGTCAGGGGATATTATTGTGCCATTGTTCGAAATTATATCGAAGGCAAAGGTCAAAGATTTCTGTGATGGTGTAAAAAGTAATAATTTTTTGGGATTTAGTAAGAGGCCATGCTGATAGAACCAGTTTTCATCTGCTGTGAAGACTTGTTGAGTGGTGGTCTGGAGTGTAATTGGGGAGGATGCTGAACATATCAGAGTTGAGTCATCGGCATATTGTATACATATGGATTGAGGAAGGGACATATTTAGTTTGTTAATAAAAATAGAAAAGAGGAGAGGTCCCAGTATTAAGCCTTGTGGCACTCCAATTGTGATGGGAAGAAGAGATGATATTTGATTATCCCAAAGAACTGCTTGTTGTCTATTTTCTAAGTAGGATTTAAACCACTGGATAGCTTGACTGTCCAAGGCAAATGATTTGAGGATGTTTAGTAAGAGGGAATGGTTGACCATATCAAAGGCCTTAGAGAGGTCTAAAAATAGTGCTGAGGACAGCAGGTTGTTGTTCCGATTTTTATTAATATGGTCTGTGAATGACAAGAGTGCTGTAGTAGTGCTGTGATAGGGTCTAAAACCATGTTGGCAGTCTGCTAGTAGGTTGTTTTTGAGAAGATGGTCAAGTAGTTGATGATGTGTACATCTTTCCAAGATTTTAGCTAAAGGAGAAAGTAAGGCTATGGGACGAAAGTTAGGGAGCTCAAAAGAGTTACCGCCCTTGTGAAGACGAATGATATGAGAGACTTTCCAGAGGGTTGGAATAAAGCCTTCAGTTATGGTTCGATTAACTAAGATGGAGACAGGAAGGGCAATTACTTTGGCTGCAATTTGTAGGTATTCAGCTGGGAGGAGGTCAGCTGAGGGGGTACAAGGTTTGAGTTTTGTAAGAAGAGTAAAGATAAGATCAGTTGGAATTGGTTGCAGTTTGAAAGAGGGGGGATTTTTGTTGAGGCAATAAGGTGTTGGATGGACTGTGGAGATAAAGTTGAAGCAAGAGAGGTGACAGTGTCTGAGAAAAATTTGTCGAAAGTATCAGCGACTTGGTTAGGTGTGCTCTGAGTGAGGTTAGAAGGAGTGGGTGTTTCAGAGTTACCTGGATGTAGTAGTTTATTGATACTTGTCCAGAATTTGTGAGGGTTTTGGCGTTGGGTATGTTGGAATTTCCAATAATAATTTATTTTATCAAGGAATATAAGTTTCTTTGTTGCATTCCTCAGTTGTTTAAAAGTTTGGTGGTCAGCTGGGTTTTTAGTACTACGCCATTTGGCCCAGGTTCTATTTCTATGCAACATTTTTTGTTTGGTTTCTTTTGTTAGCCAAGGAGCAGGCTTTGCTTTGGTTTTAATTAATCTAGTAGGGGCATGGAGGTTGAGGATTTGAAGGAATTTGTTGTTAAAGTATGAGACTGCATCGTCTAGAGGTAAGTATTTTAGGGGAGACCAATTACATGCTTTGAATTCTAATTGGAAGTTAGTTTGGTTGAAATTGCTTTTGTTCCTGGTAGTTCTAACTTGAGCATTATTGGAGATGGGGATTTTTTGTCTGGTGATAAAGGTGATTAAATGGTCACTGATATTGTCAGGTAGTGTGCCTGTAGTATAAATCATAGAGCTGCTATTGACTAGAATCCAGTCAAGGATGCCTTGTTTGGAGCTGGTTTTGTTAATTTGAGTGAGGACAGTAATGGTTTGATTAAAGCCATAGAGGTTTATGTGAGAAGTGGGTTTTTGGGAGATGCAGGAATTCCAATCAATATTAAAGTCACCTAGAAGTATAGTTTTCTGAGGGAAGGAGTTTGAGAGCCAGTGCAGTAAGTTTTTAAGGGTATTAATATTGTTAACTGGGGGGGGTATAACAGCAAATGATATAAATGGATTTGTTAATATTAATTTGTAGTTTGGTGATTAAGATTTCACTATTGTTTTGTAAGGGTGATTTTGTATCTAGTAGGGTAACCAGTAGTTCAGTCTTGTAAAGTATAGCTACACCTCCACCCTTTTTGGTGTGCTGGTCAAGTCTAATGATGTTATATCCTGGAGGTAGTATGTCATTATCCTTGGTATCTGCTTTTAGCCAGGTTTCAGTTAGGCCAAGGATATCAAAGGAATATAGGTCAAGGAGGGCATGCATTTGTGTTGTTTTATTGTTTAGGCTGCGAATATTTAGGTGGGCTATTTGGAGAGAGTTCTGATTGGGGGTATGAATTGTAGAATTAGCTTGATTTACTATGGGGATGGCAGGCTGGTGATTATTTGGGCCGGGATTGGGATGAATGTCACCATATAGGAATAATAGCTTCTGGTGACTATGTAGGTATTTGGAAGGTTTGGAAGAAATTGAAAAAGGTTTCTTGTTTAGAAGAAAATTGATATGAGTTGCTCTGTGGTAATGAGGTGTGAGGTAGGAAGACGATGAAGTTATATTGATGTGTGGTTTTGAGATATGGAGAGAGTATAAAGTAGTTTGTTTTAGTGCTAGTTGAGATTCAAATACGTTTGTGTTTTCATAGAAGGTAAGGGAGTAAGCAAAGAGAAGAGTGTTTAGGAGTAGGAAGGAGGCGAGTAGGATGTTATTTTTAGAAATGTGTGGGTTATACATAGTGAGAGAAAGTGTATATTAAGAGACAGTAAATAAATAATTATAATGAAGGGGAGTAATGGCGAGTAGTTGATTTAAAGGAGGGAGTTATTTAGAAGAAGAACAGATAAGAGTATTACTAAGTGGACGGAGTTGCAAAATGCCTTAATTAAAGGGGTATAGCTATAGGTTGATGGCGTGGGGGGTGGGGCTATTGAGCTATAAGTCTAGGAGCCCTGGGGGTGGGTGGAAATTGGGGAATGGGAAGAAGGAGAGCCAGAAGCTAAAGAAAAAAAAACAATCGGTCAGTTCGTGTGGGATCACTCCCAGGGTCAGGTAAGCTATCCTAGAGAAGGAAAGTAGCATGATGTAAATAAGGTAGAACAGAAAGACTTAAAGGGAAATTAAGAGGGTGAAGACAGAGTTAAAGTATTGGAGAGATAACGAATTACTAGAAATACGGGGTCAAAGTGGGGAGGGCAGGAGGGGCTAATTGGGTAAAGTAGGGTAAACTAATAGTAAGATAAGAGAACTGGGTAGGAAAAAAGTTCCTTAATTTTAGAGGGTTTGGGAGAGCAGGGGTCAGGATAAAGCCTCAGAAGGGAACAATAACACTATGAAGGAATAGTTACAAGAACCTAGCTTAGGCTGTTTCTCTATGTAAGGGAATTCCAAATAGGGAAAGAAGAGAATCATATACTGCCTTCTAGTGGCCTTGGATAGGAATTACTACCCTAGATGGTAAAGGTACTAGGAAAATGGGCACAGGTTAACAAGGTGGGCAGGAGAAAAATAAGAAATATAGGACTGTGGCACGCTGCTGGCAGACTCGAGGCAGAGCCCTAGTCTAAGACAATAAACCACCATCCAGTGGCTCAATAAAAAATTCATTAAGTAGACAGGAGCAATAGACAGTACATACATGCAGCAGTCCTTAGGGAGGGTGCTGTATAGGGTTCCGTGAAGGAACTGGTATTCCACTTTAGCTTGAGGAGCTTCAAAGGAGGGTAGTCCGCTAGGCAGGTGGTCACAACTGGAGAGGACTAGGAAATAGTACAGTGGACAAGATGCAGCAGTCCTTAGGGAGGGTGCTGTATAGGGTTCCGTGAAGGAACTGGTATTCCACTTTAGCTTGAGGAGCTTCAAAGGAGGGTAGTCTGCTAGGCAGGTGGTCGCAACTGGAGAGGACTAGGAAATAGTACAGTGGACAAGCAACAGCCAGGCCAGCAGCATGCAAGATGGGTAGATAGTCTAGGGAAGGGTCCTTTAAAAGATCAGGATAAGAGAGCAACTACAATAGCAAAGAATAAGGCATCATAGGCACTCTACCAACTTAAGGAACATGACTCAAAGATGGGCAAAGAAATTCTATCAGAATGTGAGGCAAAGAAGTTATTCACCAGATACCCTTCATAAGGAATGCCAGCTACAACCTATTCACCTGTCCACAGGACATCAAATGCAGATGGAAAGAGTATTTCTAGCACTGCTGAATGAAGAAAACCCCACAAAAGCTGTGCTGTCCCAGACACAGCCTACAATGAAAAAGAAAGAAGAGCTCACTGTAGAATAAGCAGGGACAGCACTAAGGAAAATGAAGCTAGGGAAAGCAGCAGGCTCAGATGAGATCACAGCAGTCATGTTCAATATGTTGAGTTTGTTAGGGGAGAAATGGCTTCCTACCAGTGTTGTGCTAGTTACTTATAAAAGTAATGAGTTACTATTGCTAGTTACTTTTCAGTGAAAGTAATATATTACTATTACTAGTTAAGTAACGTGTTACTTTTACATAAGAATAGTTTATCAATTATAATATTAAGATTTACTCACACAAGTAAGCACATGCATATAAGTGTATTATTAAAGATGTATACACAATGTTACAATGATAAATAACATTTAACAGTTAAAAAACTTGAGCAGACTAGTCTTTATAGTTTGGCAGTACAATGGTGCAGCGGTTAGCGTTGGCAACTTATAGCAAGAGGTTTTCCAGTTCGATTTTTGTCTGGGGTGCTTTATGTGCAGAGTCTGCATATCCTCCCTGTATTTGTGTGTGTTTCCTCCCACATTCCCAAGACATGCTGCAGGTGGATTGGACATTCTAACGTGGCCCTAGGTCATGTGTGTGCCTTTTGAGGAAGGTTGGGTGCCAGGCTGACTAGACACCGTAAAACTCTACTGCCACTTGTTCTGCAGACTGATGATCTGCCATGGTGACCCCTAACAGGAGTAGATGAAAGGAAAAGAAGGCAACTAGTCTTTATAGCTAGAGACTCACAAATAATAATTAAACCAAACCATACACAGCCAGCAACACAAGACCTATAAAAACCTATCATCTTTTGTCTATTTTCTGCAACTAAAAATCAAAACCCCAAAAGAATTTTAAATAGAACATATCAAAAAATTTGCAAGACAAAACTTGGTTGATCATAGATCCACCCAAAGAGCCCTGCTTGGTGCAGTGGGTTGGGGAGTCGGGTGTTAAACAGATGAGTGGTGAGTTCGATTCCAATTGACTGTGGTATGGAGAACCAGTACAATTTATTATACAGCAAGGTAAGCATATGATCTCTAGCAGGCTAGAATTGTCCCAGTGTCAGGGGATGTTTTAGTGGGTGACAGTTCTACAGTACCAGGGCAGGACTGGAGTCTGGTCATCATTAGCTTCCACCTCATTGCAGTGCTAATAAATGAAGTAAATTTTGCTCCAGACTAATTATAATGATCTATTATGAATGCTACATCCCTTGAGTTGTGCCAACATTATGTTGCAATTTTTTTATCCAAACTGCCCCTTCAAAGTATCTGTTATCTCCTAACATTTGATTACAATGCATATCATATGCAAAAAACAGCCAGTAAAGAAACAAATACAGTGTACTTCAATTCAAAAAAACTAAAACCAATACAAAGTTACTGGAATCATGAACCACTCAATAAAAAAAACTTTAATTAAACTTAAAACTGCGAGTAAAAACTTTTACCTCATAAGGCTTTCTCAGGCAAAGTAAAACAAGCAACACAAGTAACCCATTTAACTAGTATCTCAGTCACATGATAGCATCTTCAATTAGACTTGTTTATGCAACTCATTCAGCATAGTTTTTAAAGAGACACCGCCATTTAAACCTGGTAAAATGTGAGCCCTAATGTGCAAAATCCAATTCAAATCCTCTACCTATGTCCTATCTTTAACATTCCCTTCATGAATTGTGTCATTTTCTACTTTAAGAATAGAAAAATTAAAGGTACGATTTACTCTCTTCTCTTTCCTGTTTATATAAAGCGTTAGTTAACACTTCTGTCCTTATTTCACATAGATGGTTGGAAATGGACTCTTTAAACTTCTGATTTGTTTTTCCTACATAGTATGCTTGACCTACCTTACATACATCTAAATAGACTAAATTACATGTTTCACAGTTACCATATGCAGTTAGTTTAACTTCCTTCCCTGTCACTGGATGTGTAAAAACCTTACATCTATGAAACTGCAAAAACTACACCTGCCACATTTAGATGCAACTCTTCCTTTTGAGTTCATATATTCTTTGTAACACATTTGTTATAGATTGTGGCTTTTCTTATATCCAAAATTTGTGTTCTCAGTGATTCTAGTACTCAGCTCAGGTACATCCTATAAGATGTGTCAGTATTTGTTAATTATTTGCTTTATACTTCTAGTATTCTTATTATAAGTCAACATACATCTAATTATATTGTGTTTATTCTTGGTAACTGCTTCCAGTCCTGTTTCCCTAGAAAAAAATGGTTTGGCAGTGGTTACCCTATGTTTCATAACCTCATCACAGATGTTAGTCACTTTTTTCTTATCATAACTTCTCTTCACAAAGTCTGAAACAATATTAACTAATTGTGTGCCCACATTACTATCATCTGTATTCAGTTTCGCTACTCTTAGAAGTTGATTCTTCACTTTATTTTCAAATGTAAATTGTGGATGCATACTATTTTGATGTAAGTTTTGCAGGTTTTCTATAAAGCTGAGTGCCTAAGGTCCTATTCCTGTCTTTTAAAATAGTTATATCTAAAAAAGCTATACTCCCTGTTGCTATTGTTTTCTTAAATTTAAAAAAAAATTACATGGTAGTGAAAAGGTAATTATAAAAATCATTAAAACTAGCTTCATCTCCTTTCCAAATAAAAAAAACAAGTCATCTCCAAACCTACGGTAAAATGCAACATTTCTTGTTAGACTATTTTCTGTAGATAGCACAAACTTTCATTCCCAAATAAACATTACTATGTTTGCATAGCTATTAGCAACAGGTGTTCCCATTGCTACCCCCTTTCTTTGTAAATACAACTGTTTTAGAAATAGAAACACATTATTTGTTAAAATCACTTCTAACAGCTTGCAAAACATATTTATATATTGCTGTGAATATTCATTGTAATCTAAAAGATTCTCTTACAAAAGCCACACCTATGTCATTCGTCATCATATCAGAAGTGGTTACACGTGGTGCCATTTTTTAAAATAGTTGTATTTAAGTACTGTTTCCTTATGGTTTTAGTCAGTTTCTGAAGAAGTTCCTTACCAAAGTTAGTGAAAGCTCTTAAACTGATGTGTTTTTGGATGTAATAAATTCAGGTTCATGTAGAAATCAGATAAAGACTTTGTCGCTCATGATGATGATTAGAGTTCACTGGTCTCTTCTTTAGATGCATCTTGCCAATATACAGTATTAGAAAATTTTCTCTTTGAAATTACAATCGATGCACTATCTTCATTAGAGTTCCAAATACTTCTGATCTGAATTGTGTCACTCAGATATTCCAGATGGCGATAACTAACCGGGAAAAGCTGAAAGAAGAAGAACAACTCTCAATAGCCTGTCCGGGATCCCCCCTTTTTTCTATTACAGTGTTGTAACATAGCTTTATATTTATTTGTTGCAACTATTCTACTATTATTGTGCTATTTTGAATTTCGTGTCATTATTGTTGATGATATTACTGATGTTATTGTTCTTGGCTTCTCGTCATTATGTAAACTATTCCTGGGGATTCATTAAAAGCCCTGCTCTCACAAGGAACTAATTTGCAATTCAGGTATATGTTAGCTGCAATGAGGTAAGACCTCATTATCAGCCAATTTGCATGTCTCTGAATTGCAGTTACTGTCGCAATGTGACAATCATTGCTGATTTGTATGTTGCAGTAATAAACTGCTTCCCGTGGAACACCCCCCCTCCCATCACTCTCTCACACACACAGATACATATTCAAACACACATACATGCATACACAGTCCCCTACCTTTCCCCCTGACTTTTGCCCTCCAACATGGTTCCCTCCCACCAAAGTTCATCATAATAAATATGTGCCATTGTGGCACATTTGTAGAATCTCTGGTGTGTTGTGTCATCCACCCCACCCCAATTTCTGTAATAGCTGAAGTGCCATTATGGCATGTATTTAGTATGCTTTGATAGCTAGGATGACCCCCCCCCCCCAATCTCCAATCACTGTAACAGTGTATATGTCTTTATGGCACTGGCCTGGTGGTTCATGTGTCTACCCACTTCCTGTTTCCCATTGTGATTTAGTTGTCATCAAGGCACTTAACTATAATGTTTTCTTGCTGTTTAGTGGCTCTTCTCCATCCCTGTACTGGTGTCAGTGTTGTTAAGACAATGGCATTTTGCTGTGTTTCCCCCAACCCCAAACCACATACTGATGCTGGTGCCATTATAGGACTTACATTTAGTATAATCCCCAGTATATAGTATTTGCTTCGCCTCCTGATCTCTGTAAAGTGCTCCTGGTAGGTAGGTTAACACAACTTTTTGTCCAAGTTCACTACCAGAATGTGGTGAGGATGGCCATACTAGTATACATGGCACAGTGATTTCTTGAATTGCTTGGCATGTACATGCCTTCCTGTTGGTGGATCCAAGAGAACATGGCTAATAATTATATACCTCCCCTAAATGCCTTATTAGCATTCATTATTAGCGTTCAGAATGGCCACAAGGCCGACCCTCCATGTGTTGCACATCATTTTGATACAGTACCATACAGCACCTTTTTAGAGCAGGTGCTGAATCACAAAATGTTACTGTGAGGTATGCACAGAGATGTTTACATCATGGTACCTTCCCAAATTTCTCCCACTTTTTGTCCAGTTGTCTTTTTTGCCTGAAAAGTCTTTGTTCCAGAATGCCTACTCAGTTAACAAATGTATGAATAAAATAAATAAATATGTATAATCTGTAGGGTACCATAAGACTGTAAAAGAAGAACTAGTACTTCCTGAGTATAGGTCTATAAGACAAGATAGGATTAGAGAAAAAGTTGATAGAGAGGCAATACTGTCCAAGCATCATCGTGAGATATATTTATCCCTTCAAGCTATTCCAGCTTTTTCTAATTCTGACATTTTGATAACATTACTCAAAATAAATAACCACAAAAAATAGCCATCATGTGAATCTACCTACCACCAGGAAATAATATTACCATACCTGAAGACATCTTGTGTTGAATCTCTGCAAAAATCCCATATGAAACCATTATATTAGCTGACATTTATAATGACCGGCAAACAATAAACTGTAGCAGTCCAACTAACAATATCCAGCTTTATAAATTTAACCAACTCATCACTACTCCAGACAGGTACAACAAGGTTGGTACCAGAGAGTCAGTCCTAGAGAGGATGCTAACTTCCTGTCTTGATAAAATATCTTGCTTTGACACTCTCCTGGATAGTCCAATTATTATCTACCTATCTATGCAGTCAGATACCAAAGCAGCAGCCCTGGAACTCACCATTATGGTCTAGTTAGAAAAATATCCACTTTCCATAAAGAAAATTTCATAAACACTCAGTCAATATAGCTGGGATCCTTCCATCAGATGATGCTGTTATGCGGTCTTTCTAAGCATCTTAGACTTGCTCTCTTCGATTAAAGGGAGTGAAAACAATCCCAAATTCACGGATATCCTTTGAATAAAAACAAATCATGAAAAGGAGAGACAAAGCATGTAAGACATGGATAGAAACAAAACAGATAAGAAGCTACCAGTTTACAGACAACTAAGAAACATAGCTAAATATTTCATCACCAAAGATGATAAAAAAAAATTACTGCACACTTCAAAACAAGCACATTAATAAGCCTAAACTCTTCTGGGCATCAGTTAATAAGGTCCTAAATCCAGGAAAAGCCACACAACCTGCCACAAAAACACCAAACCATCATGATAGCATTTTCAATCAGTTTACTACCCACATTATTAACACAATCATATCTTTGACTGGTGACACATCCAGTCAAATACTCATGGTCTCCTCTCAATGTAATAACTTCCTTTAACACATTCCAACTGCCATGATCAAAAAACTCCTCTTTAAACTAAAACCTATAATCCCATACAATCTGGAAGTTGATTATCTTAAAATAGGAGCAGAAACAGTTTCCTATTCCATATCAATCCTGATGAATAAATCCCTACCCAGACACTTGTCCCATTGATTTAAAAAAAATTGTTGATCATAACCCTTCCGAAAGGAGATATTGCCACTGAACTCTCCAAATACAGGCCAATAGCTGTGCTATCACCTTAGCAATTGTAATGGAGAAATACACACACAAACAAATACTTCTCCAGAAGCCTAAAAACTACCCATCTCAAACAGTGTCTTTTAACCACACTCCTAAAATAGGGCTTTATATTCTAGAGATAAACTGCTTCTCACTATCAACAAAGGATACAATAGTGCAGGAGATTATCTGTTTTCAACTAATATTACCAAAGATACAACTCTTTAACAATTAAATCAATCAAAGAGATACCCTCTTTAAAAAAAAACAATAAAAATCTCAGACTGGTCTCAGCACTTAATCTATGTACATAGCCCACAACTTATCCAACCACTCCTATCAACTATCTGATAGAGAAATAATTTTTCCCCCATCACAACACAGTTTTAAACCACATCATAACACTACTACTACTGTACTGAACTTCACTACAGCAATAAGTACACAGAGAAATGAAGGTAATTTAGTTTCAGCACTTTCTTAGTCATATCCAAAGCTATTGATACCATGTCTCAGATGAAACTTCTTCAAAAGCTCCCCTCCTTAGGCTTCGCTAAACCCTTCCTACATTGAATTCATAACTATCTATCAAACAGAGCTCAAGCCATAAAATATCTCTTTCCTATCAATAAACATAGAAGTTCCTCAAGGATCAGCTCTAGGTCCTACACTTTTCAATCTCCTCATTAACAACTTCCATGCAGCTGCTAAACACACTGCTATAGTCCAACATGCAGACGATTCCAGATTGGTCTGCTCTGCTGAAAGTATGGCAAAATGACAAGACCTCACAAAAGAATCATTCTCCTCTGTTGAGTCATGGATGGATAACTCACAACTCCTACTAAACTCTCCCCCTAAAAAAATCTAATACTCTTCTCTCCCAAGCAGCAGTCTACACAAACACCATCTTTTGTCTTAACCTTCCCCAATAATACCAGTATTGAACAGGTAACCCAGGCAAAATTGCTAGGCATCATCAAAGATGAGCAGTTAAAACTAGGCCTCCACAAATCACTCATTGTAAAAGAAAAAGGCAAACTTGAATCCCTATACAAATTTAAAGCATAGTTCATTGATACATCCTGAAAACATATAGCCATTACTTTACAACTGCCATCTCTCATATATGCCACTTACACTCCTGTTACTATTCTTCCTAATACATATCACTTACTTACACTCTAGTTACTATGGCATTTTCCCCTCCCTGTTGGACCACCAAATGGAAAAGAATCTATACTACAACTGATTTAGACTCATAAAGTCACTTTGTATACAACATATGATGCTCTCTCTCTCTCTCTATATATATATATATATATATATATATATATATATATATATATATAGATATGTGTGTGTGTGTGTGTGTGTGTGTGTGTGTGTGTGTGTGTGTGTGTGTGTGTGTGTGTGTGTGTGTGATGGGTCCTTACTCTTGGCCAGCAATCAAGGAGACTCAATCCTCATCACTGACTTTGGTGAGGGACAGTCACTAACAGTAAAGAAGGAGTCACATGGTATTTTCAAATGCAGCTCCCTGCACCAAGCACAATTTCCCTTAGCACACAGGAAGCACACTCCAAACCTGTGATTGTACTCTCTTTCTCTCCAGACCCACACAAATCTCCACACTGACCACTTTGTAACTCTGTGTCCCTCTTCCCAGTAGGTGACACACATGGATATTTGAGTTTCACACACATATACACCTGGGAAATGCTGGCACAGATTTACTTGCTATGCCCCTTTCTGCCTATACTCTGAGGTAATCATTCTGCCACCAGTCAGCTAATCTATGGCCCTTACAAAGGGTACCCAATTATAGTGTGTAAAAGTAATACTAATACAAAGAGTAGGGTGTAACCAAAGCAGCAAGGCTTTCAGGAGTGGCCACAGTGTCACAAAAATAAGCACAAGTACTCTCAAGATGTTAAAAGTATTCTCTAAAGGTCCAGCCACAATGAAAGGTTTTAAATATTTAATGACAAATAATAAAACAGAAAACAGGAGAATACTGAATACCATAAACAACAGACTTTCAACTACAGAGATATAAAATAGCACAGTTGAATAGTTTCTCACAGATGCAGGAAAGAATACTAAACTATTCTCACTAAATGTCACTGACTGACTAAAGAATTACTGTTCCCTGACTACTTACTAAAGTAAGGCAAGCTGATGTGTACTGAGTGTCTTACCACAGCAAATGCCAGATCTCACTTTGTCTGTGTGGATATGTGAGATATATATCCTGTCAGAAATCATTCCTGTTAGGTTCCAAAGTGCTGTGCGAGAGTTCCAAAGAAATCACATGCTGGTTAGAGGATGACATCACCTCTGGTCACTTGACTGGTACAATACATTCACAGAGCTTTGCTAAGATCTGTGGCAGCATCTGAAAGCTATAACACAATTTCAAACTTTCTACCATTCCAGTGTTCTGTGATAAACATACACATTTGATCAGTTACAACAGTGCAACCTAATTTTTTTAATTTATTTTTATTTATTTTACATTTGTTAACCGGGAAAGAACAACTTGGAATGAGCCAATTTTCAGCGGAGACCCGGGGAAAAACGCTCCAGATGCATGTCTTTGTAATATATATGCATGCATACATTCTTTCTGTGCAGCAGGATCTACTGTTGATGTATTTTTAACACAAGTAACTTTACAAATATATATTTTAACTCAAACATATGTACAAATCAATGTAATAGTCAAATAACATAAAATTCTTTACAAAACTCCAGCTAGTTATGCTGGCATATGTACACATGTACTGCCTTACTCTCTCTGGCACAGATGGCATTACCTCATAACATCACAACATGTATATACATATATATATATATATATATATATATATATATATATATATATATATATATATATATATATATATATATATAGTATATATTTATATTATGAAACTATATATATATACACATATATATATATATATATATATATATATATATATATATATATGTACTTATGAATGATTGTTTAGTCCTTACTCAGAACCCAAGAAATGATCTCACTGAAATAGTTGGATGCCTGGATTACTGAAAAGCTTTGATATCATTTCTGGGCAGTGTCTCAACAAAGCCAACACAGAGATATTTGTGGCCAACTCACAGACTGAGACTGAAGGATGAAGGTCTGGATCCCCCCCCCCCCTTTACATGGTCGTGGTCCCATCCCAGATATTTAATATTGGATGCTAAGATTCACTTCTCAAGCTTTACTCTCAAGGTGCACCCCTTGACAGCCATGTCTGAAAAATATTATAAAGAAGTTATGATTGGAGACCAGATCATAATCTGAATCTTCAATGTTGTAATCATTTTTGTGAAATGGAGTAATATTTAAGAAATAGTCCCTGATTTTCAGCTTTTGTCCCCTCATTACTTGTTTTCCCCAGAATTCTTGATCAAAGAAATTAATATGCATGTCCTATTTCTCATGCTAAGAATGGACATCCTCAACACTTGAGAGTACAGGAAAATGATTGCTTCTGCTGTCTGTATTCATTCTATAGTTGTCTGGGAAGTGGAGAATACAGGGTAGGATGAGTGTAAGGAGTGAAAAGCATACATATTTGTCAGGAAAGAGTCACAGTAATTCAAATTCCCCCAGATTCTGCAAGCCTTGCATGGCGTGCATGATTAGTGCAGGAGCTCTAGCAGGCAATATGTCTGCTGTGAGATTCAGGAATAGCCTGAAGGGGCATGCACAAGTCCTCCTGCACTAGTCCTGCACGGACTCAGTCTCTGTGTACAAATGACTCCATTTGCAGGAGAAATCCATGCAAATGAGGTGAATTTGTGATCCAGGAAGCTGGAAACCGGCTGTGCAGGACTAGTGTAATCTGCAGAAATGTACTCGGTTAGTAACTGAGTACATTTCTGTAAATTCCAAAACAAAGCCGTGATAGCTCCAAATAAAGGGTACATATCCAGGAAGCATGCCAATGGCCAAGTATAAGGCCATTGGCATTGAAAACAGCTTATAAAAAAAATCAACTTTTATTTTTTTTTTAGCTGATCTCGGCTGTTTAAGCGTAGGGCAGCAGTGCGCAAACGAGATCGGGGAAAATAAGAAAAGAAACCTAAAATAAGCATTCTAACTAAAAATCACTATTCTGCCATTAAAGTCAATGGCAGGCAGAAGTCAACATGGCCAGTTAGTAGTGGTTGCTAAGGGGGGAAAGCTCAGTGTGAGACATGTAACTATGCATTAGCAAGCAATCCTATGCAAATGAGGGTAATGATAGTGAATCCCAGATTTCCCCAGCATGCTAGTCAGCTCCCAACAGTGTAAGAGCAGGAATAGCTTGGTGCAAGCCTAGGAGTTAGCTGACATCATGGGGGGGGTGTAAGGCATACTGTACGCAGACTGGAGCCCTGTGGATCAGGTTTCCTCCTAGCTAAGTACAGCTAGGCAAGGGGGTGTGTCTGAGTCTGCCTAGCACTCTTTATATTGCATAAGCAGGTGTGCACTCCGCTCACCAGGTTTGAAAGAAAAAAAAAAAGGTAAACCAGGAAATAGCAGCTCTGTGCACATTTGAGCACTGTATTTGCGGTGCACCCCTGGGCTTAAAAAGAAAGGCAATGGGAAGGGAAAACAATAGCAGAAAGTTAATCAATGAGAACTAGCGTAGCTGACAGGTGAAATGAATCAGAATCAGCCAATTACACAGACAGCAGACCATCCCAGTCCAGAACACTACTTTAAACTATGCAAATACCTTCCCCTCTGGTTTTACCCACACTCTACACCACCAGTGTATACAAGCAGAGAAGTTTTAACAGACAAAACAACAAAATGATAGGGGCTGTAATAGCTATCATACAGCAACTTGTGGAACAGGCTGAGGGTGGAGAGGATATGAATGCTGTTGACCAAACCACAGTGAAGAAATGGAGAAGAGTGTACAGACCCAGGGTAACCTACCAAGGGCTACATGAGCTGGAGATAGTGGAGCACTATAGGGTGGACAGGGACCTCCTACAGCAAATTGTTGAGCTGTGTCGGTCACATCTGATACACAGAACTAACAGAGGAGAACCCATCCCAGTGGATACCAAGGTATGTGTAGGCCTAAGAATACTAGCTACAGGTACCTTCCAAAGGCCAACTGGGGATATGATGGGGATCTCACAGGTATCAGCATTCAGGGTACTTGACCAGTTCCTGGATGCCATGTCAGCACATACCGGTGAGCATGTATATTTCCCTAACACACCTGTGAGGCATTGGCCAGCAATATGCAACTGTTCCACCAAATTGCAGAATACCCTGAGGTAGTGGGTGCTATAGACTGCATGCACATATGTATCAAAGCACCACCCAGTGAGCGGCTAGGGTCTACATCAATCGCAAGGGCTTCACCTCCATCAACTGCCAGGTTGTGTACGATGCCCAGGGCATAATAATGAATGTGTGTGCTGGCTGCCCTGGAAGCTATCACAAGTCCCACATCTGGCATCTGATACAGCTGTACCAGAGATTTGCCAATGGGGACATCCCTCATGGTCACCTAGTGGGGGATGCTGGATATGCACTGGAGCTGTGGCTGATGACACCCATCAGAAATGCACACACACCCGAACAAGAACTCCATAATGAGGCACACACACAGACATGAATTATAATAGAGCATGTGTTTGGGATGCTCAAGTCATGGTTCCAGTGCCTGGACACATCCGATGGAGCCTTGGAGTACTCATCAGCTACATGTACCCAAATTGTCATTGTATATGTCATGCTACACAATATGATCCTGCAGAAATAGCTGCAGCAGGAACAGCATGGGGCAGGGCCAAACAGCCCCCCACCATTGCCAAGGCCTGCACAGGCACAGAGTGACTCAGAGGAGTAACAACCTGAGCCTGCCCCAGTAGGCAGAAGGAGGCATGCCCAGTATGCCCTGCCCAGTATGCCCTGGCCTTGGTAAAGAGGCAACACATAGAACATACACTGACACAGGAGGGAACCAGGGAATAACACCTTTCTCTGACTCTCACATTCAGTAAAAGGGATGCCAAACATGACACTACCTGTACTCAACCATGTGTAGGGAGTGTACTATTGCATCTGACATAGGCAGCCCTGCAGCACCACCCTCAATACTGGGACACCCTCAAGGTAAATGACTCACACATGCCAGTCAGGGGGGTTCACATGCCCAACAACAGTCACAGCCAGCAGGACAGGTGTAGACAAACACAAACAAAGGCTGTGCTATGGCCTCAGAATGATGCCTATGGGTAACCTCCCCCCGCAGGCCTACACAGACAGACTAAAGCAGGCCAGGCAGTGGGATCTTAGTTCTGAAGGGTAGGAAGTCAGAAACTAATATGTAGATCAATCAATGCTAAGACCTGTAGTACACTGATATGCCTCTAGTCAGCATGATAGGTTAGAATACAAAATAAAATGGAGTACCTGACATACTAGTACAGTCATAGCAAATGTGCACAAGTGTCAGGTGTGCCCCCCATCCTACGTAGAAATGTAATAACAGTCAAGTGTGCCCCCCCAAATCCTGTGTAAAAATGTAGTAACAGTCAGGTGTGCCCCCCCCAATCCTGTGTAGAAATGTAGTAACAGTCAGGTGTGCTCCCTCCAATCCTGTGTAGAAATGTAGAAACAGGCAGGTGTGCCCCCCATCCTGTGTAAAAATATAGCACCAGTCAGGTGTGCCCTCCAATCCTGTGTAGAAGCATAGAAATAATTAAGTGTGCCCCCAATCCTGTGTAGGAATGTAGAAACAGTCAAGTGTGCTCTCCCAACCCTACTTAATTATGTAGTAATGGTCTGGTGTGCCCCCCAAATGTGATGTACACATGTCGTAACAGTCAGTTGTGCCCCCCACAACCCTATTTAGAAATGTAAGAACAGATATGTGCAGGACTAATACCAGTGGAGCACAGATGCACAGAGGTGGCCAAGGTAGCAGGAGAGGTTGTAGCATCTGCACAATATGCAGATGTGTGCGTGTTAGGTTGATGTGTGTTTCATATTGTGTGAGAGTGGTCAGTATGTATGCATGTTGATGTAAGACCTGGTGGCCATTGTTCACTACCCCTGATGACAGGGACAAGTCCTCACAACTGCAGTGCTAAACACAGTACCCACCAGTATAACACAAGCTAGCAGTAAGCCATTGCAAATGTATGTTGGTAATATGTGTTACCATCTGAAAGACTGACATGACATGGCTGTTGGGCTAGATATACAAGCAGTACACAGGGGAAAGTACCCCAGACATATGGTATATATTGCGCCACTGTGAAATGGACACACCCTTGGAATAGTACAAACAGGTATGCATCACATTATCTGGTCCTGTAGTAGAGGATACCGGTGTTGTCTGCCCAAACACAGATCACAAAGGAGGTAGGACTGATGCATTGGGAAACAGCTGATGTACCTGCACATGCAAGCATAACTGGAATGTCCAATGCGTATGTGTGTGTCAGATGCAAGTGGTGTCCATAGCACACATGCACCCAGCTCACGCAAACATCACCCACAGGTACTACTCTGGTTGTACCCCTGCTGTGGGGAATGGGTACTATATGACCCCAGCTGTATATGGCAATAGCAAAAGAATGCAGCATGCAGTGCAGGTGTCCCATGCAGGTGTGTCACCATATGTAGGTAGCACCTTGCCAGCATCCACACCACCAATCAAGGTTGATTGAAGCTAGTGGCATGAACACCTAGCACACCTACCCTGCCACCCCAGGGGAATATACTGTATGGCGGTCTGAGACTGTAGGACAGACAGAATGCAATGGCCTGCCACATCTGGCCTACATCAACAGCTAATGGCCCACAGGCCTCTGCCAAGGGCCTGTGTCGCACACGTGCTGCCAATGCATGTTATGTCATGGACACCCAATTAACAACACAACACACTCCACATACACCATATGCAAGGTCATGTGGACAAACCACAGTAACATGTCCACCATGTCCCACTGCATGAACTGTCGGACAACACCGACACACAGCCGTGATGAGGTGATAACCATAGAGAAAGTATCAGAGAATGTATGCATAATGTAAAGAAGAGAAGAGAATAACTGAGGGGGGGTGCAAGTGTGGGCAGCATGGAATGTGCATGGTCTGACACAAAGCTGTGTGCACACACTATCCCTGGCTGCAAACACAAAAATAGGTGCCTACATACCTGCCCATACACCACAATAGGGGTAATGTCCTGACTCATGGACTCTGCCTCTGGGTAACCTGTGCGAATCTGTACAGCTGTGAGGTATTGCCCATAGCAATATAAGGCGATACTGTCATGTTGATGGATGTACCTGTATGGGATCCCCTGCCAGCACTGTACCAAGGTTCTGAACTGGATACACAGACCCAGCAGCAAGTGTCTGCAGCACCCCCTCCAGGATGGCATAACCCACCATAAATATGTAGGTGTCTGCCCACAATACCGCACACAGCTGCAGTCACCCTTGTCTCCCAAGACATCACTGTGAGCAGGAATGTCCACCTGACAGTACATGAGGACAGAAAACATCACAGTGTATAACAGTACAAATCTCTGAATATCTCTGCTAACAGCAGTATCATGTAGCTGAAGCAGCACAGACACAATCACTTACAGTACACACTATCCTCTGCACACTTTGTCCCCATATTGCCAAATGATCGATGGACACCCTGCAGAAACAGTTTGCTACCTGTAGGTGGACAACACAAAGGTCTGCACTGGAGTACATACTACCTGGAATCGATCCACACATGCAATACAGAAGGGCATACTGGGCATGCTCACACACTTGGAGAAATGAAAGCAATGTCAGACAACAACATACTGAAAGGTCATATTGGGCATGCTCACACACTTACACACATGAAGCCCATGTCTGCAAACAACAGTGGACTAGACATATCTGGCAGTTGCAGATGTTAGTGCAGACACTCCTCAGTATGCACCATTCATGCTTTGCACACACAGTGGATAGAAATACAGACATATATCCAAGGACAACACACTATAATAAACCAAAAGTAGATGTACATAGATGTGTGGAAAAGAGTGACTGTGACAAGGAGCCATCCAAGCCTGTCCCACCCAGCACACAGCCAAATGGCTACAACCACATGAGGTTCAAATGTCACTCACGGTAGATACTAGCCAATGGTATCTGTCAGCAGTACCGACTATGTGGTGTAAGTGCTAGCTGTGCAACATGACTGCACAAGGAAGTAGTCATCTAGCAGCTGTATACACGTACCTGTGGAATATGGCCCTGTATGTGCCCGCATGTGGTGTGTCAACCCCTAGATGAATGGGTTATGGCCCATGCACACACACTGGCCTCCCCATAGTCCTACTATGGTAAGCCTGCTGAGGTCATCCACTGTGAAATACAGCTGTGGGAAGGTTGTAGCCCAGTAATCTCCATGGTGCGTCCTATAACTGCATACTGGTGTAGTGTGATAAAATAGTTAGGTAGGAGTTCTAATTCCTGTGAGTGTGTGTGTGTGTGTGTGTGTGTGTGTGCGTGTGTGTGCGTGTGTGCGTGCGTGTGTGTGTGTCTGTCTGTCTGTGTAAAGAGTAATGCTTTTTAGGCTAGTCACACTCCCTACAATTCAAATGCTCTTCTTTGGCAAGGCTGCTGATGTCATCCACCTTGAAATACACCTTTGGGAAGGTTGTAGCCCAATAATCTCTATGGCATGTCCTATCACTGTGTATTGCTGTAGTGTGATAAAATAGTTAGGTAGGAGTTTTAATCCCAGACTTGGCAACTGTGTGTGTGTCTGTCTGTGTCTGTGTAGAAAGCAATGCTTTTTAGGCTAGTCACACTCACTACACTTCAAATGCCCTACTTTGGCAATCCTGCTGATGTCATTCAATGTGAAATACACCTTTGGGGAAGAAGTACTGCAGTTATACCTGTGGTGCGTCCTATAACTGCTTCATGCTGTAGTGTGAGATAGACCTCTGGTAGGAATTCTATCCCCACACATGGCAGTTGTGGATGCTTTGTGTGTGTTTCTATGTCTTTGTAGGGAGCAATGCATTTTAGGCTAGTCGCACTTACTACACTTCAAATGCCCTACTTTTGCAATCCTGCTGATGTCATTCACTGTGAAATACACCTTTGAGGTAAGAGTAATCCAGTTATCCTCGTGGTGCATCCTATAACTGCTTCATGCTGTAGGGTGAGGTTGTACCCCTGCTGTGGGGAATGGGTACAATATGATCCCAGCTGTATATGGCAATAGCGAAAGAATACAGCATGCAGTGGAGGTGTCCCATGCAGGTGTATCACCATATGTAGGTAGCACCTTGCCAGCATCCACACCACCAATCATGGTTGATAGAAGCTAGTGGCATGAGCACCTAGCACACCTACCCTGTCATCCCAGGGGAATATACTGTATGGTGGTTTGAGACTGTAGGACAGACAGAATGCAATGGCCTGCCACATCTGGCCTACATCAACAGCTAATGGCCCACTGGCCTCTGCCAAGGGCCTGTGTCTCACATGTGCTGCCAATGCATGTTATGTCATGGACACCCAATTAACAACACAACACACTCCACATACACCATATGCAAGGTCATGTGGACAAACCACAGTAACATGTCCACCATGTCCCACTGCATGAACTATTGACTAACACCGACACACAGCCATGATGGGGTAATAACCATAGGGAAAGTATCAGAGAATGTATGTATAATGTAAGGAAGAGAAGAGAATAACTGATGCAAGTGTGGGCAGCATGGAATGTGCATGGTCTGACACAAAGTTGTTTGCACACAATATCCCTGGCTGTAAACACAAAAATAGGTGCCTATCCAGCAGCTGGAGGGGTCTTTGTCACTGCTCAACAGATGCACAGCAAAATAATGGGTATAGTTCCCCATACTAAAGGGGTGGCGTAAGCCACAAAACTATGGGCTAGGCTTGTAAATGCCCTCGGGCAGATAGCCTAGTATGAACCTATGAACCTATGAACATACCTGCCCATACACCACAATAGGGGTAATGTACTGACTCATGGCCCCTGCCTCTGGGTAACCTGTGCGAATCTGTACAGCTGTGAGATATTTCCCATAGCAATATAAGGCTACACTGTCATGTTGATGGATGTACCTGTATGGGATCCCCTGCCAGCACTGTACCAAGGTGCTAAACAAGATACACAGACCCAGTAGCAAGTGTCTGCAGCACCCCCTCCAGGATGGCATAACCCACCATAAATATGTAGGTGTCTTCCCACAATACCGCACACAGCTGCAGTCACCCTTGTCTCCCAAGACATCACTGTGAGCAGGAATGTCCACCTGACAGTACATGAGGACAGAAAACATCACAGTGTATAACAGTACAAATGCCTGAATATCTCTGCTAACAGCAGTATCATGTAGCTGAAGCAGCACAGACACAATTGCTTACAGTATACACTATCCTCTGCACACTTTGTCCCCATATTGCCAAATGATCGATGGATACCCTGCAGAAACAATTTGCTACCTGTAGGTGGACAACACAAAGGTCTGCACTGGAGTACATACTACCTGGAATCGATCCACACATGCAATACAGAAGGGCATACTGGGCATGCTCACACACTTGGAGAAATGAAAGCAATGTCAGACAACAACATACTGAAAGGTCATATTGGGCATGCTCACACGCTTACACACATGAAGCCCATGTCTGCAAACAACAGTGGACTAGACATATCTGGCAGTTGCAGATGTTAGTGCAGACACTCCTCAGTATGCACCACTCATGCTTTGCACACACAGTGGATAGGAATACAGACATATATCCAAGGACAACACACTATAATAAACCAAAAGTAGACATACATAGATGTGTGGAAAAGACTGACTGTGACAAGGAGCTATCCAAGCCTGTCCCACCCAGCACACAGCCAATTGGCTACAACCACATAAGGTTCAAATGTCACTCATTGCAGATACTAGCCAACGGTATCTGTCAGCAGTACCGACTATGTGGTGCAAGTGCTGGCTTTGCAACATGACTGCACAAGGAAGTAGTCATCTAGCAGCTGTATACACATACCTGTGGAATATGGCCCTGTATGTGCCCGCATGTGGTGTGTCAACCCCTAGGTGAATGGGTTATGGTCCATGCACACACACACTGGCCTCCCCATAGCCCCACTATGGCAAGCCTGCTGAGGTCATCCACTGTGAAATACAGCTTTGGGAAGGTCGTAGCCCAGTTATCTCCATGGTGTGTCCTATAACTGCATACTGCTGCAGTGTGATAAAATAGTTAGGTAGGAGTTCTAATCCCTGTGTGTGTGTGTGTGTGTGTGTGTGTGTGTGTGTGTGTGTGTGTGTGTGTGTGTGTGTGTGTGTGTGTGTGTGTGTCTCTGTCTGTGTAGAGAGTAATGCTTTTTAGGCTAGTCACACTCCCTACAATTCAAATGCTCTACTTTGTCAAGGCTGTTGATGTCATCCACCTTGAAATACACCTTTGGGAAGGTTGTAGCCCAATAATCTCTATGGCATGTCCTATAACTGTGTACTGCTGTAGTGTGATAAAATAGTTAGGTAGCAGTTTTAATCCCAGACTTGGTAACTGTGCGTGTGTCTGTCTCTGTCTGTGTAGAAAGCAATGTTTTTTTAGGCTAGTCACACTCACTACACTTCAAATGCCCTACTTTGGCAATCCTGCTGATGTCATTCACTGTGAAATACACCTTTGGGAAAGAAGTACTGCACTTATACCTGTGGTGTGTCCTATAACTGCTTTATGCTGTAGTGTGATATAGACCTCTGGTAGGGATTCTATCCCCACACATGGCAGTTGTGGATGTTTAGTGTGTGTTTCTATGTCTGTGTATGGAGCAATGCATTTTAGGCTACTACTACACTTCAAATGCCCTACTTTTTCAATCCTGCTGATGTCTGAAAAACACCTTTGAGGAAAGAGTAATCCAGTTATCCTCATGGTGTGTCCTATAACTGCTTCATGCTGTAGTGTGAGTAGAACTCTGGTGGGGGTTCTATCCCCACACATGGCAGTTGTGGATATTTTATGTGTGTTTCTATGTCTGTGTAGGGAGCAATGCATTTTAGGCTAGTCACACTCACTACACTAAAAATGCCGTACTTTGGCAGTCCTGCTGATGTCATTCACTGTGAAATACACCTTTGGGGAAGGAGTATTCCAGTAATCTCTGTGGTGCATCCTATAACTGTGCAGTGCTGTAGTCTAATAAACTAATTAGGTAGGCGTTCTAATCCCAGACATGACAGAAGTGTGTGTGTGTGTGTGTGTGTGTGTGTGTGTCTGTGTGTCTTAGTGTGTGTGTCTGTGTGTGTAATTAATATCCTGTGTGGAGGTGGTTGTGATTGTGTAAAAACTGGAGTCAATTGGGAGCGGGTTTTGCAAATTTCTTATATGGTGGCCCTAGTATATATCACAAAGTCCATCATACAGGGATAAAAGATGTGAAATAGCCGAGAGGCTGGGGTGCATATCCATACACCTACTTTTGACATCAAGGCCAGGTGAATAAAGTGAGCAACCCTAGTATTACCCAGATAACACTATCAACCCATGTCTCATACACACACACACACACACACACACACACACACACACACACACACACACACACACACACACACACACACACACACACTTGCCTAGGCAACAGCCACTATGTTGGTAGTTCCCTGCATATTGCCCACTGATAGCAACCATGGTGTGATTGCAGTGGGCTACCATGGGCATGGCACCCTGACCATCAGTCCAATAGGCATGTACATGCCGACAGTGCACCTTCCCCATGTTCCCCACTGGACAACTGCAACACCTGCAGTGCCTTCAAATGTGACCCACAAAGGACATACCATGCCTGAAAACATGCCCTGTATAGACAGATGCCACTGACACCAGGGAATACCAGTATCATGCTATCAATGTAGGTGCTGGGTCAACCTGCCATCCATTAACAGTTCCACCACATGAGGCCAGGACTGGCACATCTGATGATAATCTGTGTACACAACATGGGCCGGACACCCCAGGTACAGATCCTCATGTCACTGTACATGCATGTGGGAGGTCTGCACATCCCAGACACCATTCATGTCATGGACTAAGGAACACATACATGACAAGCAATACACAGCATTGGCCACACGCAATAGTCACCCAGGTGACTGGATGGTGAATACAATACCCAGCTGTGTGGTCAGAGCTAGACACTACACCCCTGATCCACAATGAAGATCATTGTCATGTGGCCTGATGCCAAGGTATACCCATCACCTAGCCTTGTATAGCCGTCTGGCATAGTCTACTACGAGACACATGTGCAGAAATGCACCCATGCATGTCAGTACTGGCACCCTGTGTCTGTGTGTGTTGTATGATGCATATGACCACATTCACACTCACTACAACCCCCACTGGCATACTGAAGCATGCTGTCTGATGTAAGACACCTCCACATACCCTTTGCCTTTATAACCTCCATATGACTCCTGTGGTATGTGTGATACCTGCACTGTAATGTGTTGTGGCAATCTCACTAGTGATGATTTGTATTCCTGGCCCTGCCAAGTGTGTCAATGTGTATCCATCCCTGTAAGACTGTGGCTGTGTTGAAGCTGGCACCTGTTAATGAGGATAGGCACATGTACTACACCTACCATATAGCTACCATATCCCTGTTGCAAATGTCACTCACCATCACATATACATTTTGAGGGTTCCTCAACATGTAACCTATGTGGCTCATCCAATAACTGCATAGACATGTGATAGCACTAAATAGTTGTCAGGGGTTTGATGCCCTGTACTGGTAGGTGTGTGACACAAACATGCTTATGTTTTACTCTCCCACACCTCCCTGGCTATTCTTTGCCTCTGTCTGCCTCTCTCACTCCTTCTCTGGTGGATGTGGAGACTTACACCTGCAGTGCTTAGGCAGCAGCATGTGTATTTTAAGCATTGCTCATGATCAGCTGATGGCCTCTGCACAAATTGCAGCCCTCCTCTAGCTGATTGCATGTGGAACAGCTGTGGTGACATTCCCATAGCCAGTTGCATGGAAACACACTCCAATATCTAGGAACATCATGTTGGTGTTGGGCCTTTACATTCACTGTGAGCAGGAACTCAATCCGTTGTTTGGCAAACAGCATCTCAGATGGATTGGGGATCTACCTCTAACAACATACACTGTGGAAACAGGGTAATACACAGGAGGGTGATGTGCCTGACCTGACTACAGACTGTAAGTGCTGCTATACTGCATTTGGAGTAATGTTCATTTAACAGGGTGTGTGTGGATATGGCTGTCCTACATGTTTTAATAGCTGCCATGTCAGTGCTATGTTTATGAGGAACCCCCATCTGTAGGGTCTTCTGCAGACTGGGCAGTGTGTGGTGCCTTTTGTTTCATATGTTATCCACAGAGCACCTGTCTGTGAACTGCAGAAGGTAGTGTGAGGAGTGCAGTCTTTAGATGGTGACAGCCATGAGAGTTGATGACTTCATACCCCTCATAGGACATATGTTGCAACAAACCCTGTTACAACAGTAAATGTATGAGGGTATCACAGCAACATGTCAATATTGGCCGTGTGTATGTGCCTCCAGCCACAACTCTGTCAACCTTTGTATATATGTCATGCAGAGTAAGAGGTGCATATGTGCTGTACACCATAATTAGTGTCATCATATCTGATAACAAGCCAGTGAGATATCAGACTGCTACACATGTTATGTGTAGTAGGGGGTTACAATTTATGACATAACCTGGACATTCTGTGGTTATGTGTACAGTATTGAGGTCTGTGTACTCATGGTGATTGTCGACACTGTGTGTATTGTTCATATGTACTTTGGCCTGTGTACAGACTGTGGAAGATGTCATTGTTCATGGTCCTGTTCTGTCTGATGTTACATGCTACTCCACTGTATGTTACCCTATCGGCTTACACATTTATATGGCCATACACACACATGTCCCATACCACAGACAGGGTTCGGACAACACTGTGGAGTGGCCCAGTATATGTAGGGTTAGTGTGTGAGTGGCACATATGAGGATTGTGTTGCACAGATAGTCCATATAATGTAATATTACGCTAGCTTACCATGTGTTGTTGTGGCTGTATTCACATTGGCTGCGGTTATGCACTTTCGCACAGGTGTATCATACTCTGTGCTGTGATATGCCTGTAGAGCCTGCTATACATGCTGGTACATGTGCATTCCCCCATAGGAAGTGTAGGCCAGTGTTGAGCGAGTCTGCCTGTAGCCTGCACAGTGCATTGTTACATGTCTAGCAGCTTAGTGTACTTACCCAGTGAGATGTCAAGTCCAGATGTGCCGCTGCTAGGCCACCATAACAGTCGTTTATGTCAGGCAGAGCAGTGGGATGCTGTACAGATGTATGTCAATATCTAGTGGCTAGTATGCGGCCATGGAACCTCTGTACCAGTGGTCATCATGTGTCAGGACAGACAGGGGTGTGTGAATGCATAACCTATGGGG
The DNA here is from genome assembly GCF_019279795.1 of Protopterus annectens. Lineage (NCBI taxonomy): Eukaryota > Metazoa > Chordata > Ceratodontiformes > Protopteridae > Protopterus > Protopterus annectens. The sequence continues at coordinate 1,321,147,069 of NC_056732.1, forward strand.
GCAAATGTGTACCAGTAGTTACATTTTATACCCATCTACATGGCTGTTAACATCAACAATGTCAGGCTTGGTCCACATGTCTTGCACTAAGTGGTTCTGTGTATACCTCTGGACTATCAAGAGTGTGTCAGACTGTCCACATATATTGGCCAATATCTCTGCTGTAGTCCACAGGAGCACAGCAATGTGGGCCGTTTGTGGATAGCACTAAAGCTGCATTTGCTACTGCACTAATCAGCACAAAAACACTAAAGCAACTGTTTTTCATTTTGCACTGCTATACAAAGCACTAATGTCATTACCTGGCACTGGCTCACAATCCACTTTCAGAATCTTATAATCTTCAGCACTAAACCTTAAAACTCACTCCTCCCCACCCTCCCTATCCCATAGTTTCAATTAATATTACTCCTCCATCCGATTAGCCAATGTCAGTCTGTGAGTCCAACCAACTGGTGAAAATCTAGGGCATCTTCTTAACTGCCCCAACTGCCTCAGACACACTAACAACCTCACCTAACACTACACACCAACTGCAGTGCATCTATAAACATGCTACTGAGCTCACAGACTCTCAGCACCAGAACACAAAGACATACAGGAAACTCCACACCACAACACCAGCACACACCAGCCATACATCACCCACTGAACCAAAAACACAAAACACACTTAAACACAAGCAAGCAGACACCCAGAAAAAATTTACCTCAACAGCAGAGGCCTCCAAAGGCCTCCAAAAACACCAAACATACTTGTCATACCTGGTCCAACCTCACAAATACTGCCACAAACCACAAAGCCAAAGCAGCTACAGTCCATAACACTAATACAGGCTATCGGGGGTCACACTACTTAGGCTAGGCAGACGGGCACACTGTCGTCCCTAGTCATAGGCCATCCAAGCTGACCAAGGCCTCTGCACACTATCTGAGAGACTCAGGCCAGAAAACAGACAACACACACACAGAAGTGCAAGTATGAATATGAAATAGTCCCCAGTCATGTATGTGAACTACTTGACATTCTAGAGCACTATTGAGAAAGCATAACAGGAAGATATGAGCATGAAGAGCAGGCAGGTATTGTCACTCAAGGGAGCATGGTCTCCTTCCGACAAGAATGATAGCTCAACATAAGAATGAGATGTCTGCTTGCAAAATTCATGATAAGCTCTAACAATGCTCCCAGGATCCAGTGCTGCAACCTCTGGGATGACATGCTCCTTACTTTATGAGCTGCTCAACAAAAGCTGGCTGCTTCAAAATCTAAAAGATGGGTCAGGCAAATTCTCTGCTCCAACTAAGGTAGAAAAGGCCCTCGGAAGGTGCACATCTAAACCTCAAATCTAAGCAAAAACCAAATGTAATGCAAAGAGGGTGAAACTGAACCTAATGCACTGAAACCCTCAACTAGGCTCTTCTGAAGGGCGCTACCTTATCATCTCAGTACCCCACCATACGACCAAAGGAGCAAAACTGACCATATCCATAAAGCAGCGGGATACCCCACGGCATACCACACCACAAGCATATCCCGGAAACCGGCCAGGTGCCGCTAACCATAGGCAAAACTGCTCACACAGTCCACCAGCATGCTACAGGCCACTCCCTTAGTACAGCGAAACCCCACACAAAGGCAAACCTGCTCACTCAAATTAAAGCAAATTAGGCACACAATCAAACTCCAGGACTTCAACCCACTCAATATCTCCTGGGGAACATTACTCAATGGAAACTGGAGTCAATAATGTATGATTCACTTCCCTAACCAAAATGCCATAGAACAGCTGAGAAATATGAGCCTCCGAGAGGCCTCCCCAACTAACTTTCATTTGTCACAAACATGGGGTTCATAAATTCCAATGCCATTCATAAACTAGATAAACTATACTAGATCTCATTGTCACAAACATGGGGAAATCCCCAACATGACTCCAAATATCACTCACGGACCTCAGATCTGATCAAAAAAAAATCTCACTGGACCAGCACTTCCTGAACCCCACATCCCAAAACCAAACAAAAGACTCCTAAACAGAACTATAACTGGAAAAGACACTGAGGTGCCAAGCCTTCCAACCTTCAAGGCCCCTGAGCCAGTGGAAACCACAAAGCAAACTGCGAAGCCTTCTACAAATGCCTTCTATCAACACAGGATAACAATGAAGCCAATAAGAGGAGAACAATAACCACAAAACTCATAAACAAAGAAAAGCAGCCCTCTGGTGGACAAACACCACACAAGAGGATTACAAAATAATAAGAAAAACATGATGAATAGAAAAAAGTCAAAAGATTCAAAAGACTTGTCATATTTAAAAAAAATCACGATGAGCTAAAATAAGGAACCTTGGAGAGAACCCAGCTATGTTTCAGAATTAGTCAAAGGCCTTCAAAAACTTTTTTAGCAGTCCAACATACTGGGTGGAAACTCCCAGATATGCTCAAAATTAGTCCAAATGATACAAAAAAGGAGAGGAACAGCCAAACATGCTAAACTGGCAGTCAGGTTCAACTCAACCCCCTCTCCCCCTGAGATAATAACTACTAAAGCCACAGCATCCTCCCGACTCATGATCTACCCGCGGTAGGTGATCAATGCTAAGCAAAAAGTAAAGCATCGGTAAATGGGCAGCTGTTTAATCCTGCTGTGGCAGGAAGCTATAGGAGGAAAAAGGACTAAGGCGCTACAGCAAAGAGAGCCACAAAAAACCACCTAGGGCTGTGTCTGTAAGCAGGTGTCCCCTGTTCCCAAAACTCCACTCTCTGGGGCCTGGGTAATTTACCGCCTGGACCCCATAAATTACTCTCAAGCAACATTGATCTAGTCTTGGAAGAGCTCATAAGGAAAGAATAAGGGACTTGCAGACATTGGACCCGACCCAGTTTGGTTGAACTCCAGTTTGGCTTTGAAAAAGGAAGATCATGCCTTTGCTTGCAAGGCAGCTTCTTCAAACAGTCACCAAGGCTATTGATGGTGAAAGTAAAAAACCTTCTCAGCAAAACAACACTTTAAAGGTTGACCAAAAACTCTCCCAGGCAAATCAAACACCACTTAACACCATGGGGGTTTACAAACTTTAAGGACAAGAACCCACACGGTTTAGCAGAGTTACCCACAGGTGTAGTTCTGGGGGCCCTAGTCAATGGCCGTCACAGATCAGTCGTCCACTCACAGGCAGATGTTGTCCCTATTGTTTGGCATCTACTTGACAAAGTTTCCAGGCTGACAAAAACATCAGGCAATGGATAAGCATCAGCTGTCGATGCGCATCGGAACTAGATATCAGTCACAGACACTCACCAGCCAGAAGGTAAAGTCCAGAGCCATGGCCTGAATGCTCACGCCCCAAAATAAAGTTAAAAAAAATAGGTAAATACAAACTTAAGCAAAGTACCATATGCAAGGCACACAGAAGGTGGGAGGTATCAGGACCAGGGGACCCAGGTTGACACCTTGACTTTGTTTCACATTTTGGCCTCAACTAACATTGCCCTGGTTGATCATGATGGACATGGAGCACAGATCATTGAAGTTTAGTGTTCCATGTCCCCTGAGGTTATTGTTCCTCTATCTCTAAGTACAATGCCCCACGCCCCCCATGGGGATGTATCTCACCCGACATCTGCAGCAATTGGAGAGACCCAAAAGTTCACCAAAAAAATAAAGGGACCAAACAAATCATATGCTCTGCAGATTGAAGAAACTCCAGCTAGCATTCAGTCGCATGCAGTCTGCTCAGAGGGTGACATAAGCCACTGAAGGGGGGCCTGTCCAACCCGAATTAATGGACATGCTCCACCTCAAAAAAATCCAACCACAAAAACCACTAGAGCAAGTGACTGACTGCTTAGCACGGGATATAAATAGGGGTGGCTGGGAGGATAGATGACATCAGAGAGAGACTCCTATGCTGTGGAATAAAGTCCATGTGAGGGCAGAGCAGCACCTCTCTGACTCTCTCAAGAAGAATAGGAGTGTGTGGGAGAGGGTGGAGGTTTGCCAGGATCGAATCATCTCTGTGTGCTGGACAGAGGCAGGCACAACAAATGGGCACAGTATTTTCATATAAGGGGTGGTGTAAGCCACAAAAATTTGGGCTAGGCTTATAAATGCCTTAGGGCAGATAGCCTAGTATAAACCTATGAACCTATGAACCTATTACGTGCTAGCAGTGGTACTGTCCTATGATGTTCTTAGGATGTCTGTCAGTAGCCAATGGCGCACATGATAAAAGCAGATGTGACCACCCACACACACCATGTCTATGCTACCTTAAGGTATCTGGATGTACATTACCATACAATCCACCTTGGGTAAATGCAGGCCTGCCACCTCCTGCCATGCAGACTGTTCTGTCTGTCAGTGTACTTGTGATGGTGCCAGTTATGCCTTGTTATGTAACAGTTACATCCCATTGTTCTTAGGTTCATAGGTTCATAGGTAGGTACTAGGCTATCTGCCAGAGGGCATTTATAAGCCTAGCCAGTGTGTGTCAGCTTTCGGCACCCCGTTGATTAATTAACTGAGCCTCTGTCAAGAAGAGCCAATGAAGTGATCCAAGGGGTGTATTTTCTGTTACCCATCCACTCGTTAAGGTTTCTCTTGAAGAGTGTTAGTGAGGGTCTCTGCCTAATGTAATTAGGAATTTTGTTCCAAAGCATGGGGAGTCTCTGTGACAGGAATCTATCCCTCCATCATGTTCTATTTATTGTTGTGGTGAGGTTTAGCTCATTAGAGTGAGTGGCTCACATGACCTGGATTTGTTTAGTTGGAGCATATCCATCAATTCTGAGTTAGACATGGCTTTGTAAGTCAGGCAGAGATCACCTCTGAGTAAGCGATATGCCACTGAGTACAGCTGGAGTTTTTTCAGTTGGGCTGCATAGGACATATGTTTGAGGCCAGTAATCCTCTTGGTGAGGTACTTTTGTGGTCTTTCCAGCTGTTGGAAGTGTCTTGTGAGGTACATCCCAAATGAGGCATTGTACTCTATGATGGGTCTGATGAGTGACGAGTAGAGGGGCACTATAACCTCTTTATTTTGAGATGCAAACCCTTTAGTAATTAGATGGGCTACATAGAAGGATTTCCTAACTACTTTGGCAATATGATTGTCAAAGGAGAGATTACTATCTACCTGGGTCCCCAGATCTCTTATTACCTCTTCTGTATTAAGGGGGCTGCCACCTATGTGGTAATTCATGGGTGTTTTGTTTTTCACAAACGGGATGATTATGCATTTTTTGGCATTTAGCTTGAGACCATGACTTTGATACCAGGTGTCTGTCTCAGTAATGCCCTTTTGGAGAATGTCCGTGTCAGCCGGAGAGTCAATTATGGCTCCCAGTTTGCAGTCATCGGCAAACTTTGTTAGCCATAGTCCTCCTGTGTTTGCCTGTACTTCTGAGAAGTATATGCCGAACAGTAGGGGTCCCAGGACCAAGCCTTGTGGGACACCACTTATGACTGGTTTAGAATCGGACCTGGAGCCCGCTATTCTTACAGTGTGAGTTCTGTCTGTAAGCCAGTTGGCAACCCATCTCATGACGTAGGGGTTTATGTTCAGGCTGATGAGTTTTTCTATAATTTCCGAGTGGGGAATGGTGCCAAAAGCCTTGGCAAGGTCAAGGTAGGCTGAGTGAACTACCTTCTCCTGAGTTCTTCACCCCCTAGGAACTGTGCACAGAGTGTAGATAGAGGCTGCTGAACTATACATCTGCATTATGTACTCTTGATTGTTTGGTATCCTGTGACCCAGTCTGTCTTTTCTATTGTACTAGTTGAAGGCCTTGGCCTGGACAGCAACATTTGTAAACCTTTCCGGACTACTGTATTAGTATAACTGTTTCACAGTTGCATTACTCTGTTTATATGGATGTCAGTGTCTAAACAGCTATGTGACATTGCATATACAGCTTTAATAGTACACAAATAAAGCTTCCTCATTTATGCAAACCTGTCTGGTGTTATATCTTTTGACCTCTCTGTGGATATATGTTGCAGGCAACAATTGCCATTTGTATGGGTGGCTCATGCAGTGTCCAGTTGTTAAGGTGGTAACTGTAGGCATAGTGGCTGTTCCATACTGTGTGCACCTTCTACATATGTATCTTACTATACATATCTGTGCGTGTGTATGTGCAGTTACATATATATCTATATATATGTATACATATACATGTATATCTGTATCTGCATATATGTGTCTGTGTATATGTATCCTAGGGATGTTGATAGCTTCCACATTATACATTCTCTATGGGAGCCAGACTGTACTGCATGATATGTTACTGATACCAGCCTGGCATCATACAGGTGGGATGGAGTACTGTAAACATCTTGTGCCCATGTCGTGTCAGGGTCTGGTTATGGGATCTGCAACAGCTGGCAGTGTATTCCAAGGCAGATGTGTTTGGCTGTGGCAGGGGTATACCTATTCGTACAAGGCGTATGTTGATTGGGGCCTCTCAACCCCATTAACAGTGCATGTGGACATATACGTTGTTGTTATGTTTCCATTGTTATCTACAGAAGTATGTCTGTATATACCTATAAAGATATATATATATATATATATCTATATATATATATATATATATATATATATATATATATATATATATATATATATATCAGGTCTATATTAAAACCCCGAAAGATCTAAAATGTGAATGTATGTACATTGACACATAAAGGTCAATGTACATACACAGCGAAACACGAAAACGGTGAAAATCAAAATGCTGAACGTGTTTCGTCAGCAAAATGTGCCACACAGGTAAGTACAAAATAAAAAAAATACATTGACACGTTTATGCAGGGAGGGCAAGCCCCCATGCATCCCCCATGTGGGGGGCATCGCCTCCACACCCCCTTCTTAAATATACCAACTCCGAGACTGCACTACAGTGTGGAAAAGGATATATTTCCTTATCCCTACCACCACGCTGCTGGCTAGGAAACATGTTCTGTGTTTTGATTTTCACCATTTACATGTTTCACTGTGTATGTACATCGACCTTTATGTGTTGATGTACATACATTCACGTTTTAGATCTTTCATGTTTCTAATATGTAACCATATATATCTGCTTACATATATATAACTTGCTGTATATGTATATAGACATACAGATGTAGACATATATATCTATAGAGGTATGGATTTGTATGTATATATGTTTATATATATATATATATATATATATATATATATATATATATATATATCTACATATATAGATATGTTTTATCTGTTTAGATATTAATATATATACACACGCACATACATCTACATGCTGGAATACATTCCCTGTACTGTTGAATGACTGGGCTGGATGACATGTTTGTATAAACATCAGGGCTATGTATATCTGACATGGCTTAGAGGTAAATCACGTTGGTTATGGTGTGCAAGGTCCTGGGTTTGAGCCTTGTAGAGGCTGTTTATTTTGTTGTGGGGCAGAGCAAGGGCAGTTGGATACAGAGTGATTAAGGCAAATTTGAGCAGTTGTAAGCGGGTTTGCTTGGAGGTAAGCACTGCTAACTTCTGGTTACTGTTTCTTATACTCAGCTAAATTGCTTAACTTGTGTAGGCATTGCTTACCCCCACGCAAACAGGCTTAAACCCGCTTATTGCTGCTTACAAGTGCTTACTCCCGCTTACCCCCTGCGCTAATTTCTTTAAAAGAAAAGAAAAAAAAGGTTGCTAGGAAAGTGGTGAAAAAGGGGCACAAACAGGGAAAGACAGTAGGGAAAACAGCTAGGGATGTGCAGAAAGGTTGTGGGGAAGTCCATAGCTGCCCATTTCTTCTATAGCAACAGCTGTGCATATACACTAAATTTGGAGGTAGACTTGGACACTCAAACCTTGAGAGTGGGGTGAGGACAACAATGATAAGTTGTGATGACAATTAGACCTGATTTCATGTGTCCAATGTACACGTGTGCAAAATGGACAGCTATGTATGGGGCGAGATTTTTGGGGGGAACAGATAGCCCTTTTTTCTTTTGTTTTTCAGGTGAGAGTGGGATGTTGGGGAAGGATAGTAGGTATATTTGAGAAGGTAGGTTGGGTAGGTTAACAGACAAGACAAGCAGGATGCATACAGGGGCGGTATGTAACACATGCGGGGGGCAAACACCTTGATGGGGAGGGGTGTTGGGAAATCAGAAGCCCATGAGCCCCCTAGTGGAAACAGTGTGACTGAGGTCCCCACCCATGGGCAGTTACCACTGCACCTTCACAGCCCTGAAGGTTGCTGTGCTGGGGGCTGAGTTGCAGAGCCATTCATACCCTCTAGTCATGACACACTTCCCTTGAGCTGGCATAGCAGATCACCAAGCTGCTGGTTGAGCTCGCTACGCACCATGACCCGGACCTGGTGAAGGGGGACAGGTTCCTGTCCATGTTAGCTCACAGGGGGGTGAGCCCCATCCCCTGAGGCAGTTCCACCCAAAGGTGGTGCAGGACCAACAGACAGGGAGGTCCCGGGTTGGGCCCCAGACATGCTGTTGCCCGGTGCCATGGCCAGCTGAGGTGGGACAGGTGGGTCCACTGGGACCAGCCTTCCAAAACGTGCTATAGTATTTAGAGTTTATCATCATATGTGGGTTAGTAATAGTCAACACATTCCAGGGTTAGGTATAACAGCATGCATAGATATTGCCATTAACTCAGACACCAGATACGGAACAGTTGCATAACAAACAGAACACATGCATATATGGGACCACAGTGGTATTAAGAACAGCATGCAGGTACATTGATGGCACCATGCCACCAATGTTGGAATAATTCAATATAGCACATGCATGGGAACAATTAAGATAGTTATTAAACAATAGGGCATTATCAGAACATTGGAGTCATTGCATACCGGTTGGGTGGGTATGTTGTTTATTGTTGGAGATATGGTGGTGGGGGGGTGATGTCAATTAACAACTAGTATTTTCCTGTAGTCCACATTACTTTCCTAGTCAGTGCTGTTATATGTATCTTACATGTCTTACTGCACTACCCTATAGCCTTAGTTTGGACAGTGATATGGCTGCCGTCATCATTATACCTAAACTGGTTTTACCTACAGTATACAACTCTTACCTGGTATACCTGTGGAGGGAATGTTTGTTAACATTAACTAACTGTTTCTACACATACTCCCAGATTCCAGGTTGATGTTGTGCACATAGTTATCTGACTCTTTCTGCACAGACTCTGGCCATGTGTTGACCACATGCAGGTGTACCGGGACATATCTAGAATATTGCCCTCTTCAACATTTAGTTACTTGACACACACATATACATGCTGTCCTACACAGTTATATTATGTAGAACAGTGTGTGTAACAATGATCAGTGATACTTTATTATTCAGAGAAACTGCAACACTCACAATTCCTTACAATACCAGAGTAAACAGCACCTGTACAGGGTATGTTTTTATTTCTCAGCACAGTGTTCATATCCAGTGTACCTGTGGGAGCAATGTTTGTTAGCACTACCTGACTGTTGCCACACAAAGTTCCGATTACACATTAGTATTATGCACATACATCTCACTCTGTTACTGTACACACTCTGGTCACAGCTTGAAAACATGGGGGTGTAGATAGGACATACTTGGCTTATTACTCTCCTAACAGTTTCGGGAGTTGCTGCAGTGACAGGTTTGTTCACATAGATGTTGGGCAATCACTTGTATTCCCTGTTTGCTGGCTAAACATCTGGGATCATCCCACAAACTTACCAGGGGGACATGCAGATATGGGCCCTTATACTGGACATTCTGGTCTCATCTGTACAGTTGTGAGGTATGATTCTGTATGCAGCCTACTTCCACTCCCAGGATTCAGACCATGGTTGTGTCTGCTGCAACTTAAACACTGTCCATCAGAGTTGTGTGTGCTATATAGATATTGCTGTATATCTCCTATCTGCTTTCTGTCTTATAATTCTCCTGTGCTTTTGCATTCTGACCTTGTATTACAACACTCTTATACAGATTTCCTAGACAGTTATATTTTGTAGGACAGTGTGGTGACAGTGATGAGTAACACCTCATTATTCAGAGCAACTGCATCACTCACAATGCCATACAATACCAATGTAAACAGTAGCAGTACAGGGTATCATTCTTGTATTTCTGGGCATAGTGTTGGTATCTGACAGACCTGTGGGGAAATGTTTGTTAGCACTACCTGACTATTGCCACACACAGTACCAGATTCCACATTACTATTATGCACATACATCTCACTCTGTTACTGTACACACTCTGGCCACTGCTTGACAAGATGGGGGTGTAAATGGGACATACCTGGCTTCTTAGTCTCATAAGGTTTTGGGGAGTTGCTAGTGTGCCAGCTTTGTTCTCATAGATGTGTGTCAATCAGTTGTATTTCCTGCTGCCTATACATCTGGGATCATTCCACTGATTTCACAGGGGGACAGGTTGACAAACAACAGGTATGGGCCACTTTACTGGACATTCTGGACATATCTGTATAGTTGTAGGGTATGATTCTGTATGCAGAATACTACCACTGGCAGGATTCAAACAATGGCTGTGTGTGCTAAAAAAACAACAGTTCACATCTCAGTTGCATGTGCTTTTTGGGTTTTGTTGTCTGCATTTTCCGTTTTTTGTCTATGTGTCTCTCAGTTGTACTAAATGGCCTCTGGGGATTACACCAGTCATATACAGGCATTCCTACACATTCTATTTATGGTGCACTGTGTGGGTAATGCTTAATACAACAGTACTATTATATGATTGCAAATTTACATTACCATATTATACCAGAGTATACACATGCAGTCTAGCAGTTAGACCTTTATTGTCAGGATAGTACGCTTTTATATACATGCAAACTATATGAGACTCTTCCTGCCATATTCTCCTGTGTATGCAGTACTTACCTTAAACAATACAGGTTTTATATAAGCAATTAATTTACTGATATGTTTAGATTTATTTCCTGTAACAGTAAATGCGAGAGTATTACTGAACGGCCTCACATCACAACTTTCTAGGCGACTTCCATGGGCCTCCTGGTTCGCGGCCCACTAACTTGCAGCTATGGAGGACATAAGAGGAATATTTAGCCATACCTATTCATGATATACATAAGCTGGCAATTAATACACACATAGTGGGGTGATACTTACATACAGCTGGTACAGCCCCTGTCATTCTAGCCTCTTGGATGCACAGGTCCAAGAGGTCCCCCTTATGCTGCTTCAGGTCGGCATAGTGATGCCTGACCTGTTCACCAGTTCGGGGCATGCCAGTGGCACTGGTGAGGTCATGGGCGAGATGGTCCCAGGCTTCTGCCTTATATTCGGAACACTGGTACTGGCCCTGTAGCAGTCTCTGGTCATGGTCTTTGACAAGGAGTCCTGCCATGACTCTGGACTCCTGGATGCACCAGCGTTGCACCCAAAAGCACACACCCTCTCCCCTTCCTGACATAGTGCTTGCAAGGGAAGCTACAACCAGTTGTGAGATGTATTCCTGCCTCTTGGGTTTAAGTAGGGCCAATTTTCCACACTTTTTCATGATTGGCCAGTTTTGAAAAGGCTAAGCTATGGGCAAATCTGCTTACCTAAGGTTGACATTGTTTAAAGGGATATAGCACTGGGCCCATTGAGTTAGCTGGCCTACACATTGCTTACACCTCCTAAGCTGGCCTGTGCAATGCTTAATGTTGCTTATATTTGACTTTGCATTATATTTCCTTTTTGGCATTGATTTATTATTCATTACATCTTCTATGTATGCCTGATATCCATGATTCAGGTGTACGTACACTGTATGAGGTCATTGTGTTTTATTAGGGACTTCAACACTCTTTTACAATTACACCTGACTTCTGGGCTTACTGCTGTACTCCATTTCACATATTTATGTTATGTAGTGGGTTATGGAACATATGTCTGTATACTGATTCCTTTCACAGGTTCAGTTTGAATTTACTATAGTGAAGACTTGTTTGCTGATACCTCATTCTTCTGTACTGCTGTGATGGCTTGGTGGTTAACTACTGTGATGATAGTGTATAGGGTTCTGGGTGCAAGACCTGCAAGGCTGTTTATTTTGTTGATGGGCAGAACAAGGGTCATTGGATACAGAGTGATTAAGGCACTTTTGAGCATTTGTAAGTGGGTTTGCACAGGTTTGCGCAAGGGTAAGCAGTGCTAACCTCTGGTTACATATGCTTACAGAGAGTTAGCTTCAGAATTGCTTAACCTGTGTGCGCATTGCTTACCCCCGTGCAAATGGGCTTAAATGGGCTTAAACTCACTTACTAGTGCTTAAATATGCTTATTACTGCTTATTGGTGCTTAAACCTGCTTACTAGTGCTTTATTCATTATGACACTGACACCTCACATGTGCATTTCCTGAAGTACTCCAGTTCATAAATATATGTTATTTAGTGGGTTATGCAATGAAAGTATTGGTCATACCATGCTTTGCCATGGAAAATGGTATGTGCTACAGTGGGACTCGAACTTGGAATGCCTGTTCATAAGGTGAATGTTCTGACCACTATACTATTGCTATGCTGCTTCATTTGCATATATCTTCCTTGTTATCCTCTTCAGCAATTTAAGCTGCATTAACCGTAGCTAAGCAAGGGGTACACCCGCACACCTATGCTTAGCTTTAATCGGATTTTTAAAAAAATAAAAAAAGGTTTGTTCATTTTATTTGTATTTACTTGCTATTGTACACCAGGGGGAATGTTGGTGGGGATATGCGGACACCAATGAGCAGTCTCACTAATTTCTTAGCCCTTTCTGCTGTTTTTCATTGCAGGGGCGTGTATATTCTGAGAGCTCTGCTCTCAGACATGCCCTCTGCACTCTTACATGCTCCGTGTAAGATTAGGTGCTCAGGCAGCGCGCCTCATTAATAGGGGATGGAGACAGACATATAATTAATGGCACAAATGATGACAATCTCATATGCAAAGGTGGAGATATGTAACATACAGTATGATTAGTGAATAATCTGAAATGTGAAGAGCCCAGTCACATGGAAAATTTAAAGCAGTATGCACCCAGTACTGCTTGCTCTCACTTAATTGTCAGTTACTGAAGACATCATGTCGCAGATAAGTACTGCATAATATTGTGCTTTACAGAATTTCCAATATTGAAGAATATTAACTGCAAGTTAATAACGACCTCTACAGCCTACAAAAAAGTTATGTAGTCCCATAAAACAATCACTCCTTATTCCTTGAACTGATGGAGTTTTAAAGAAAATTCCAAATTTTTTGCATATTTTCATCAAATGAAATCTCCCTAATTCGTTGTTTGCTTTGAGTGTCAATGGCTGATCTTCGTCCTTGTAACAGCCATAAATTAACGTATCTTGCAGGATCAAAGCATGTGAGTGGAGGGCCAACCAATCATATGAAGAGAAGTGCAGAAACAGTTATTGTACGTAATGAGACTCTCATTGGAGTAACAATTAGATTAATTTGCAAAAAGCCACGTTCGCACTCACTTGATGAAACTGGAATACAACTAAGAGCATGGAATAGTGGCTGCAGTTTTTTGGACTGTTTTTCAATGAGGTACTGATGGAATCCATAAATTGCATCTTTCTGATAACTGTAGTTTTCTACAGATGCCCCTAATTTCCTTTTCACCAAAGATAAAATGGATTATGTACATCCCTGGGCCATTGCTTTTGATCAGATACGCATGCCTGCTGTGCAAATGTGGCATTGTCACAGTCAAGTAGCCTTCTAGACATTGATTCATGAAGTTTTGTATAAAACACAGTTGGATCAGTTGGAGAATCATTTTTGTAATCCTTGCTGTGATGCAACACTCTGCTAAACTGGAGATTTTGCACAGCCATTGCAGCCATCTCGTAATAGTGACCTGGATTTGTTTGCCTTTCTTTGAAAACTTGAATGAGCATTTGTATCTTTTCATTTGCTTTGTACAAATCGATGTTGCGATCTTGCAATTCCAAGCTTAATTCTGACAGTTCTTTAAGGGCATTGCACATTAGGCCAAGATCTAGCACAAACTCTGTTGATGTGATTTTTGTTTGCAAACTCTCATACATACACTGCTCCGTACGATCATGTGATGGACATTGTTTGGCTTTTTCAAAATATTTGACCAGAACTTCGTACTTTTCCCAAACTGCAGACATGGTATGGAAACTTGATGCCACCCATTGTGTGCTTAAAATGCGACCAATTTTTAGCATCTGAGTGTCCAGCTCTTTTGCACACATCTGTAATTCTCTGTTATTTTTTGGTGAGGAATGGTATAGCACATACAGCTTATCAAGGAATGCCTTAAATCTGTTAATGCCCAAAACTTGTTTGATTACATCCACAACAGAGAGTTCCAACCTGTGATTCATACAGTGCCAAAAGATAACTGATGGAAACCTGTCTGTCATTAGCTTCTTAACACCACTTTTATTTCCTAGCATAATGGCTGCACCATCACATGCAGCACAAACCAAGTTACATTTCAAGTAATCCTCTGTTAAACCATGAGATTTTAGGCACTCAAGCAAAGAATTAAAAATCCCTTCTGATGTTGTGTTTTGCAATTCAATTAACTCCAAAAATAAAGTTACTGCTGAGTTCATTCCGCTGTCAGCAAGACAGGTACGAACATAAACAATGAGCATTGATTTGTTGCTCAACATCATTGACTCATCAATAATTAATGATATTTTGCTACTGGATGTGACAATCTGTTTTGTAAGAATTTTTCTCCTTTCAACACTTATGTGATTAATGATGCTGATGCATGCATTACTAGAATGAAGAATGCATCCCATATCAACTCCATTTAGTGTTTATAAATCAATTTCAGACTCAAAATTATGAAAGCTTTGGTTTTCTTTCACCACTTTATAGGCAGTACAAAAAATGTTCATCGTGACAGTTTTTTCTTTTGCCTGGGCCTTCCAAACCATCTGCTCCAGAATCTGTTTGTCTGCTTCTTCAGACAAACAAGAAGCTTTGTGGCAGCTTTGTGACTCACATATTCCTTTTGGTCAAATATTTTTTTTTCGCAGGGATGTTAACTGTTGCTGTCGACTTTCACCAAATGAAGTTATTAAGTCATTGGTCCATTCCTTTGCAATTTTGAGACCCTTCTTAGTCTCTACGCCAGGACCTCCCACACTATGGCATGTTTTACATCCAAGTTTCTTATTGTGAATTGACAGCCAGCTGTATTTACTGCAATAGTCATTTTTCTGGTCCAAGGTCCAGCAGTCAAGCCAGTCTGTGTCACCAGCAGCCTCATGAATGGCATTACTACATGAAGCAGAAGTAATACTTTGTAAGGATTCCACCTCCATAGCACCATCTGGCTTATCGGAAACATTACTGCTTGAAGCACAAGCAACATTTGGCATAGACAGTGTAGACACCATCCTAATAGCGTCACTACAAAATGTGAGATATGGATCATCCTCGCTCAGTCGTGGTCGTTTATTTTTAAGGTGTCCTGTCCCAGATAAGTAACTAGTAATTTTGGCCATCACTAAAGGGTAAATGGTCTAGTATTTAGCAATGTCCTTATATGTTTGAGTAGAATGCACAGTGACTCACTGAAGTATATTCTTGACTTCTAACAAGAGGACAATAAACTCATTTGCCAATGAAGAAGCTATTAAATGTAGTCAGTGCTCTACCAAAATTGTACTGGTTGAGAGGTACGAGTCCTGTCCCACACAGTGTCGTCAAATGCAGCCTAATCAGTAACACTGTTGTACATGCAGAATAAGAAGTACTGACCTTCACAGTTCAAGCGCTGTAAACATTAGGCTCTCTATTCACAATACCATTATATTGCGGTGGTGGTGCTGCAGTAGCATTGTCGCCTCACAGTAAGACGTTGTCCTGTTCGATTCTCAGCTAGGGCGTCTTCTGTGTGGAGACATGCGTGAATGGGCGTACCTTCATTGAAGGTTGTGTGTCAGAGCTGGCAACTCGGCACGTAAATATCTACTGCCAATCATTAGCGGCCCGGAGTTCCGCTGTGGCAACCCCTAACCGGGAAAAGCCGAAAGACAGAACAACAACATTCACAATACCATTATACAGCTGCTTACATAAATTATATTTATTTTGATGATTTATAATATTCCAAACATCTGTTTTAAAAGCTGGATCTCAGATCATTCATAATAGCACCTTTATTTTGACGAATCTAAAGAAACTGGGGATACAATTTAAGAAATAAGCTAGATAATGTTACAGTTGTATGTTGTGTATTAAATTATCTACAACCTACAGGCTACAGCCAACCCCCCTCCCAAAGAAAGAATTACATTTCACATATTTAAAAAATGTGACACAGTCTTCTGAGCTTCTGACAAAAATATCTTAATGGAGTAGGCAAGAAGTATGTAAAACACTTTATATTCAACTTTCTGCCCTACCACCCTTCTACCATGTCCAAACTGACATACTGTTAGCTGATAGGCACAACTAATTTCTCACATACTTTTATTCTCTCTATTCACTATGCCTATCATTTTCTGCTTCTGTCAGCAGTGACACTGAAAGTAATCCCTGGGTATATCTGCGATCTCCCATCCATTGGTCATTCATGATCAGATGTATATATAGTTTTTTCTAAACTAACTTTAGCAACATGAGTGTCAAGCGAAGACTACTGTCAACAGCTACCTTGTTTTTTTTTTTCGAAGGTATATATATTTTTTTTTTGCTTAACTTCCAGGCATGGGCTCTGGCCAGTTATATCGTTTCTGTGAGGCCCTTCTGGAGGTCAGCATAACCCTCCTGTGTTTGCTTGTACTTCAGAAAAGTAGATGCGAACAAGAGTGGACCCAGGACTGAGCCGAGGCTAGATTAAACAGCTGTGTCTAACTGTGGGTTTAATTCCTCGTTGAGTTCATGTTTGCACTGAACCTGTGTCCAGCATGTGTTTAAATGTGTGTAGGTTCAGTAATTTTCACATCATTTTGAACCATATTCTGAGCATATCTGGGGTTTCCTCAGGGTTTCTAACATAGCTAAAGAAGGCCTTATGATTGTCTTAGTCCTTGGCGATTTTTTCTCTCAAAAATTGCCTTGGATGATTTTATGAGAGCTCTTAGTTTTACTTTATAATGATCAAGGTGTCTTACCTTTCAAGACTGGATGCTTGCCTTTGGTACAGATCCAGCGAGATTAGTTTATGATCTGATCTCACCAGTGAGGGGTATACTTCAGGTGTTGAACATTTTGATCCCATGTTCGTGATGATGAGATCAAGTATGTTTTCACATACATGTTTTCAGATACCTGTATCTCCTTGCCTCTCTACTAAATTACTAATGAGAAAATCTCATCTCCTTCCCTCTCTTTACCATTTCAGAATGAATGTATATTATACGTTTATGGACTCTGTTACTTTCCTGTCATGCTGTAATACCAGTTTTGTAGTCTGTACTTTATTTTAATTTCCTGGGCAAAATCTGTAAAATGGCCCAAAGAGACCAGTGTTCTACCCCAGTTAACAAACTGAAATAAATAAATAAAATACAATACAATACGGGCAGATATCTAAATGTATAATGTCATTTCCATTAGTGATGCATACATACCACACAACATTAAGCATTCCAGACCAGAACTGAGGACAGTCATCAACAGCCCCCCAAAACACACAGAGCACAGGAATTTGGGTGACCCTGCCAGTGCATTAAAAAAAGAAAATCAGCAGTCCCCAAAACACATTGCCTCCCTAGTATCTGGTTAACCCTGCCAGGTTATAACCATGCAGCCTATAAAAAGAAGACTTTATATGCTTGATATAAACTGCATTTAAGTTTTGCAAGCCTTAATTTATCCATTTTTCTCTTTCAGACCAATGTCTAGTTATGAACATTTCTGGAACATTGCCATTGGACCAGATTACTTGAAATGTTGAGGACAGCCAACTGTCTTACCTTCAGCTGTTATCTGGAATGCAAAAGCTATAACAAGGAATGATATATTATTAAGTCTGGGACAATGTTATGTTAATTTTAAGGCCCATGTGTATATATGAAAGATTAGAGCTTATACGTTTGCTGCCATCTCAGTCACTTTACAAGAAGAAGCTGTGACACAGACAAATCAGGAAATATGCAAGTTACTTACTACATTATATTGAGGAGGAGGACACAATATTAATGCATACATACAAATATTTCAAGCACTGGCATTAATGCCCTTCTAGCCTGCCAATATACTAAAACAGTTGTTTCCATAATAACTGTTCAGGCTGTTCTTAAAAATATCTTCATTAATGCTTGCTTTAATGTAAATTGATGGTCTATTCTGTGTAACAGCTACTATCTCAGACAATCAATTAGTACACTTTTGATAACCACAAATAACAACCAACAATCTACTCTTTGAGCCAATTACCTACGACCACGAGTTAACAGCACCTTTATTCGATTCACATAAAATAATCCACTGTACAAAAAAATAAATCCACAAAGACTGGTCAAGCTCTTTCATCAATAGACTTCATCAGAACAGTTAATAATAACTACTATCACCATTTTTATATATATCTGATGCCATCAATTAAGAAAACCAATTCAATATTAAAGTGACAGTGTATTTTCAATCTTAAAAGTTTAAAACTACACATACAAAACTGTGTGTCTTATAAATACACAATTAGTTATAAAATTTTCTAAAAATATATATTTTAAAATTGAAGTTGTCAGGGTTATAGAAATACTAGTACTTTTTTTAAAAAAAAACAAAATCAAAATTGTGTTGCCCGATATCTCAATTCGGGCTTTAAACTAATGTGTTCATTTAGACCCGGGGACACTGTGGCATTTAACCTCAACAGCCATCTAACTTCAGCCCGAAGCAACTGGTTACCCCAGTCACCCCCCCTAAAGTTCTTACCAACAATTTCCAAAATTCCAAACCTAAAATAGTGGTCAGAATGATTAGCTTTGATGTGTTTATATAAGGCGTTATTGTCATCCTTTTTCAAAATACTATACATATGCTCATAAATTCTCCTACTCAAATGCCTTTCTGTTTTTCCAATATAAAAATGACCACAGGTCTGGCAAACGGCTAAATATACTAGACCCTGGGAAGTACAAGTACCTGCCACAAAGTTAACTACTATTTGATTAGGTCCAAGTAAAACAGAAGGAATGTCAGTGATAAACCTACAATAATCACAGGCCCCACATTTATAAGTACCTTTTCTATAACATTTTTTATCAGGAATTGGATTTTCTAATAAGTTCTTTAAATTCCGATTAACCCGATATGTGAAATGAGGGCCATCACCAAGGATTTTAAGTAACTCCATGTTCCCTTTAAACATTGCCCAATTGTGTTTAATAATGTTTTTAACTACCTGTGATGTTTCACCGTAGGTTAATACCATGGTTTGTGTAAAATCTGTATCTACACCTATATTATGACTAACCTTGTCTTCATCTTCACCTAATAATGGTTTAAACCTAGTACCCCATTCAGAACACACCTGATCCTTAATATTATTAATAAAGCTTAGTGGGTAACCTCGGACCCCAAACATACTGACTAATTTATCCACCTCTAATTTAAACAGGTCGAAATTTGAACACATACGGGCAACTCGCACCATTTGCCCTTTTACTATATTCCTCTTTACAGATATTGGGTGGCTACTTGAAAATTCCAAATAGTCATTAGAAAATGTTGGTTTTCGATATACACATGAAACAAAACAATTAGTACTCTCTTCTTTCATTAATTTAACATCTAAGTAGTTAATATAAAAATTCCCACTGTCCCCAGTAAATTTAAAATAATCACAAATTCCATTCAAGTAGTCCAAAAACTTATCATGTGTCTCACCACCCTTCCACAAAATAAAAATGTTGTCCAAAAATCTAAGATAAATTAACCAATATTCATTATAAAGTGACCCAAAAACATACTCTGTTTCCCATTTAAACATAACAAGATTGGCAAACAGTGGAGCACAACTATTCCCCATTGCCACACCCCTTGTTTGTCGAAAGAATTCACCACCAAAACAGAAAAAGTTATTTTTAAGAATCACTTCCATCAATTCTAAAATAAAATTAATCGTGCTATGACTCAAACTGGTTTTCTCCACCAAAACATCGTAAAAGCACTCAAGCCCCTTGTCATGTGGGATTGAAGTAAAGAGATCAACCACATCTATGGTGGAAAAACACACGTTCTTATCATAGTACTGTCTCTTGATCCTCCGAAGAAAGTCCCATGAATCAATTAAGATGTGGTCAATAGGTACCAGTGCTTCTCTAACCGTACGGTCAATAAATACTCCTAGTGGATAGGTAATACTATTCGGGCCTGAAATAATAAGCCTATAGGGCGGGTCAGAAACATCCTTATGCATTTTAGGAATACCAAAGGCTGTGGGGATAGTAGGATGTTCAACATTTAGGAAATTAGAGATTTCCTCATTAATTACACCTTGGTATAATGAATCCTCCAATAATAATTTAATCTTTCTATAAGAAATGTTAATTTCATTTCTAGAAACACATTCGTATTTTGTTTCATCTTACAACATACAGAAGATTTTGTTGTTATAATCCTCCATGTTAGCTATTACCATACCCCCTCCCTTATCAGGTTTCATAAACCTGATATCAGTATTACCTCTAAACCTATCCAATAAAAGTTTCTCAGTTTTACTTAAGTTAAAGATTTTTGATTTGTGCTCCCTAATGTTATGATAAATCTCTTGGGAGCATACATTTTCAAAGGAATTCAGTAAAGGGTGTAGTGGGGGGTTAAAACAACTCTTTTTCTTAGGACAAACATTTGTTTTATTATTAGTTCGTTGTGAGTCTTTAAATAAAAATTTCAAATTTAACTTCCTCACAAACAGTTTTAATTCAATAAGAGTGTCACAAATGTTTTCCTTACTAGCTGGAACAAATTTAATCCCCTTCATAAGCAGGTGAAACAAATATTTGTTAATTTCAACTCCTGCATAATTAAAAATATTAAATCCCCTATAGGTGTAGACTAAACCATTACTTTGGACTACAATTGTCTCATCAGTCCCCATACCAGGACAGTTAACATGGTCTAAGATTGGTGGTAACTGTTCTTTCTCCAAACATTTTGATTTCTGTAACTGTTCTGTCTCCCATCCCCCCCTGTTGCCCCTAAAAAAACATTATTATCTTCCCTATATTTATATTTATCCTGGAGCCTTGCTGACCTTCTAATGGGTGAGTATTCAGAATCATATGTATTGTTAGTATTAGTTGGTCTACCACCTTGTGTAGCCCTGTAATGATTTCCATCATTGTTAGGCTGTTTATCAGGTAATTCTTACCCTTCCAAATAAGCTTTAGGAAGTGGGTATGCAAGATAGTTCTTGTACTCATATTCATCCCTTGACAACTTCTTCTTTTTTCATTCTATGTTAACGTTTACTTCATTTTCACCCTTATCAAATAAAACATTATACTTGTGATTATATCTGACAAAATCATTATCAATTAAAATCAAATTATTTAACTCGTCAACTTCTTTTAAATACTCATTAATTCTCTTGTTATTAATTTTTATAATAAACTCAATAAGTTCCAATCCGTGTCTGTCAAACATTTGCAATAAGTCCAAACATTTGGGTTGTCCCTTTTTAACACCATTAGGAAACTTAAAAACTCTGAGTCCCTTAGGAACTCTTTTTTTGTCTAAACATTCATTCAAATAACCGTTATCACATTGAAGACCTCGTACTTTCAACAGTTTTGCCTCAAGGCCAACTAACCTGGAATCAATACAGTTCGTTCTGTCGATTCTGTTACAATCCCGGAGAAAAAAATGGTCGTTTTTAATCCACTCTTTAAGGTGATCATGGGTTTGATTAATCCCTTGGCAACCTGTCCTAACTGCTGTGTTACTGAAAGAAGGCTCAACGGTATTCTCATTGTTCCGAGCCCCCTGATTAGTCCTACAAACCGTCTTAGGTGGTGGTTCCCTTCCTTCCCGGTTACCACTGACTTCCAAAATGCCGTTAACCGGAAGTGATGGGTTTTGAAGTTTAATGACAGCTTCCTGGAGCTCTGAAACCTTACTTGTAAGGTTCAAAATAAGTTCCATGATGCGATCTCCTCCGTCATTAACCTGCTGTCTGCAGGGAAAAGGAAAATTGTCCAATTCATCCTCGAAGACTGCCGAGAGTCCATTCTCCCCCATAATAGGTCTAGGTGGCTCAACACACCAAAATATAACCCAAAACAAAAAGTGGTGTGTAAAAGAGTGGAAACAACCACAAATAACAACCAACAATCCACTCTTTGAGCCAATAACCTACGACCACCAGTTAACAGCACCTTTATTCGATTCACATAAAATAATCCAGTGTACAAAAAAATAAATCCACAAAGACTGGTCAAGCGCTTTCATCAATAGACTTCATCAGAACAGTTAATAATAACTACTATCACCATTTTTATATATATCTGATGCCATCAATTAAAAAATCCAATTCAATATTAAAGTGACAGTGTATTTTCAATCTTAAAAGTTTAAAACTACACATACAAAACTGTGTGTCTTATAAATACACAATTAGTTACAAAATTTTCTAAAAATATATATTTTAAAATTGAAGTTGTCAGGGTTATAGAAATACTAGTACTTTTTTTAAAAAAAAAACAAAATCAAAATTGTGTTGCCCAATATCTCAATTCGGGCTTTAAACTAATGTGTTCATTTAGACCCGGAGACACTGTGGCATTTAACCTCAACAGCCATCTAACTTCAGCCCGAAGCAACTGGTTACCCCAGTCACCCCCCCTAAAGTTCTTACCAACAATTTCCACTAGGAGTATTTATTGACCGTACGGTTAGAGAAGCACTGATACCTATTGACCACATCTCAATTGATTCATGGGACTTTCTTTGGAGGATCAAGAGACAGTACTATGATAAGAACGTGTGTTTTTCTACAATAGATGTGGTTGATCTCTTTACTTCAATCCCACATGACAAGGGGCTTGAGTTCTTTTACAATGTTTTGGTGGAGAAAACCAGTTTGAGTCATAGCACGATTAATTTTTATTTTAGAATTGATGGAAGTGATTCTTAAAAATAACTTTTTCTGTTTTGGTGGTGAATTCTTTTGACAAACAAGGGGTGTGGCAATGGGGAATAGTTGTGCCCCACTGTTTGCCAATCTTGTTATGTTTAAATGGGAAACAGAGTATGTTTTTGGGTCACTTTATAATGAATATTGGTTAATTTATCTTAGATTTTTGGACGACATTTTTATTTTGTGGAAGGGTGGTGAGACACATGATAAGTTTTTGGACTATTTGAATGGAATTTGTAATTATTTTTAATTTACTGGGGACAGTGGGAATTTTTATATTAACTACTTAGATGTTAAATTAATGAAAGAAGAGAGTACTAATTGTTTTGTTTCATGTGTATATTGAAAACCAACATTTTCTAATGACTATTTGGAATTTTCAAGTAGCCACCCAATATCTGTAAAGAGGAATATAGTAAAAGGGCAAATGGTGCGAGTTGCCCGTATGTGTTCAAATTTCGACCTGTTTAAATTAGAGGTGGATAAATTAATCAGTATGTTTGGGGCCCGAGGTTACCCACTAAGTTTTATTAATAATATTAAGGATCAGGTGTGTTCTGAATGGGGTACTAGGTTTAAACAATTATTAGGTGAAGATGAAGACAAGGTTAGTCATAATATAGGTGTAGATACAGATTTTACACAAACCATGGTATTAACCTACGGTGAAACATCACAGGTAGTTAAAAACATTATTAAACACAATTGGGCAATGTTTAAAGGGAACATGGAGTTACTTAAAATCCTTGGTGATGGCCCTCATTTCACATATCGGGTTAATCAGAATTTAAAGAACTTATTAGAAAATCCAATTCCTGATAAAAAATGTTATAGAAAAGGTACTTATAAATATGGGGCCTGTGATTATTGTAGGTTTATCACTGACATTCCTTCTGTTTTACTTGGACCTAATCAAATAGTAGTTAACTTTGTGGCAGGAACTTGTACTTCCCAGGGTCTAGTATATTTAGCCGTTTGCCAGACCTGTGGTCATTTTTATGTTGGAAAAACAGAAAGGCGTTTGAGTAGGAGAATTTATGAGCATATGTATAGTATTTTGAAAAAGGATGACAATAACGCCTTATATAAACACATCAAAGCTAATCATTCTGACCACTATTTTAGGTTTGGAATTTTGGAAATTGTTGGTAAGAACTTTAGGGGGGGTGACTGGGGTAAACAGTTGCTTCGGGCTGAAGTTAGATGGCTGTTGAGGTTAAATGCCACAGTGTCCCTGGGTCTAAATGAACACATTAGTTTAAAGCCCGAATTGAGATATCGGGCAACACAATTTTGATTTTGTTTTTTTTAAAAAAAAAGTACTAGTATTTCTATAACCCTGACAACTTCAATTTTAAAATATATATTTTTAGAAAATGTTATAACTAATTGTGTATTTATAAGACCCATAGTTTTGTATGTGTAGTTTTAAACTTTTAAGATTGAAAATACACTGTCACTTTAATATTGAATTGGTTTTCTTAATTGATGGCATCAGGTATATATAAAAATGGTGATAGTAGTTATTATTAACTGTTCTGATGAAGTCTATTGACGAAAGCACTTGACCAGTCTTTGTGGATTTATTTTTTTGTACAGTGGATTATTTTATGTGAATCAAATAAAGGTGCTGTTAACTGGTGGTCGTAGGTTACTGGCTCAAAGAGTGGATTGTTGGTTGTTATTTGTGGTTGTTTCCACTCTTTTACACACCACTTTTTGTTACACTTTTGATAACCCCAAACATTCCTAGAGGTGGTTGCCTCTAAATGCCCTAAATACCCGAATAAAGTCATCTTAAATCTCTATATGAGACACTGTAGAAGTTCAAATATTTTCGTCTTTCATAAGCGAGAGTGTGAGAATCAAAACAGTTGGAAGCCATAGTCTAAACAATGCCTTAGGCAGGAGTGGCCTTAGATCAACTGGCACCCTAGGCAATGCCCCCATCCTGGTCTACCTACCCCAAATAAATACTGGAAAAGCACCCCTACCAGACCGGTGCCCTAGGTGGCCACCTAGTTGGCCTATGCCTAAGGCCGGCTATGGCCTTAGGGTTACCCTGTCAGTGCTGCAGACTACCACTTTAATCAGCTCTTTGAGATTTCCACTAGCATTTATTTAGCTGTTTATTACTCTGGTTCTTCATGGAAATGGCTTTTCAGACAGACTATTTTCATTAGAGAATAAATGCTTTCACAAAAATCATGCTGAGCACAGCTCAGAAGAAAAACAGTTGCACATGCTTCAGAGTTCATTTACTTAAAATGTATTGTTATTTCTGTTCTATGAACCATCCTGTAGACTAAAACCCAGACAGCCTCATCTGACTATCCTCATCTCCTCCCAAACATGCTAAGGTATATCCATACAGCTGTGCATTACCCATGGATGGATCAAGGGACTGTACACTGTAAAACGGTGCTCTGTCCTAATAAGAAGGGGTATAGAGTGCCATACGCCTACAAAGCAGAGGTGCCATGAATGTCATCTCTGCTAATGTTAGTTGGAAAGTTGCATGCGGTGTCATCAACATGCACCAAAAAGCACTTTCAGGTTCTGTTTTCCCCTCACTCATCAGTATTGACACTACCACCTTTAACATGACCCCTGCTCAGTGACAGTGACAAACTCACTAATCCTTAAGTGTAACACAATGGCCCTTAAACACACATAGTACTAGTATCTGGTTGACCCTGCCAGGAAAAAAATAAAGAAAGTACCTGGGTGGCCCTGCCAATCAACAGCCCAAAAAACACACACACACCACAGGAATTATCTGGTTCTGTTGAGCCTGCCAGTGTATTAAAAAAAAAAAACTCAACAGTCCCCCAAACACACTGCCTCCCTAGTATCTGGTTAAACCCTGCCAGGTTATACATAATAACATATAAAAAAAAAGTAAACCTCACGGGCCTTAAAAGTTTCACACATAGAGTAGGTTGATCCTGCCAGGCAAAAAATAAAGTATTTGGTTGGCCCTGCCTATCAACAGTCCCAAAAAAACACACATACAGACCACAGGAATCATCTGGAGAGTGGTTCCATTGATGGTTCATTGACCCTGCCCTGTTGCCAGTCAGTGATTTAAAAAAAGAAAATCAACAGCCCCGCAAACATATTTGCACCCTAGTATCTGGTTAAACCCTGCCAGCTTATAGCATATATAAAAAAAAAAAAGTCAACGCCACACCCCTTAAGTTTCACAGAGTAATATTACCTAGTATCTGGTTAAACCCTGCCAGCTTATAACATATAAAAAAAAAGTCAAGGCCACGGTCCTTAAAAGTTTCACACGTAGAGTAGGTTGATCCTGCCAGGTGAAAAATAAAGTATTTGGTTGGCCCTGCCTATCAACAGTCCCCAAAAAACACACATACAGACCACAGGAATCATCTGGACAGTGGTTCCATTGATGGTTTGTTGACTCTGCCCTGCTGCTAGTCAGTATATTAAAAAAAAGAAAATCAATGGTCCCCCCCACACACACACTGCCTCCCTAGTATCTGGTTAAACCCTGCCAGCTTATAACATATAAAAAAAAAGTCAGCGCCACGCCCCTTAAAAGATTCACACATAGAGTAGGTTGATCCTACCAGGTGAAAAATAAAGTAACTGTTTGGCCCTGCCTATCAACAGCCCCAAAAACACACAGACAGACCACATGAATCATCTGTATAGACTTGGTTCCTTCCAGTGATGGTTCATTGACCTTGTCCTGCTGCCAGTCAGTGTATTAAAAAAAAAGAAAATCAACAGTCCCACACACACACACACACACACACACACACACACACACACACACACACACACACACACATATATAAATACACACACACACACACACACACACACACACACACACACACACACACACACACTGCCTCCCTAGTATCTGGTTAAACCCTGCCAGCTTAAAAAAAAGTTAATGGCCATGGCACTTAAGTTTCACAGAGTAGTATTATGCCAGGCATTGGAAAAAACAAACCATCTGGTTGGTATGGCCCTCTCAACAGCCCCAAAAAAACAGGCAAATCACTGATATCACACACACCATAGCCTGTCTCTCCTTTCAGTGTCTTCTTGCATCTAAAGTGCGGGAAGAGAATGCAAGAGTAACAGTGATAATCAGCAGCTCATGTCACAATTACGCAGTCCCACCAACCACTGCAGCCCACAATCCTATGATACACACATGAGCGAGTCCACTTATGTGCAGAATTTAAACCCAACATGTGTAAATGTAATACACATGTCGGAAGTTTAAATTCCGCATGTAAGTGGACTCATTCTAACTGGCGCTTTTGCAGCAGAGTTCCCCGTACGCCATACTGACGCATACCATCTCAAAAATGCCTTGTGTGTGTATAGATATATATATATATATATATATATATATATATATATATATATATATATATATATATATATACACACACACATAGTGATATGCTTTGTAAAAAGACAGACGCTGCTTAAATATTCATGTACTCTGTAAATACCTGTATACTGTTTGTACCTATCAGTCTTTGTGTAATTCTCATAATTTCTGTATAAAATCTGAGATTTTCTCCTGGGGGTCTGCTGAAAAGGGGTTTAGCAAAATCCACTTGGACTTTTCCCATTAAATAAAGGCTAAATAAAATAAAATAAAATGTTATTAAACTGTGTAGCCATAATCGGCTTTACGTGAGAATATTGTTCCTCATCTGTCATTCAGCTAAAGAAGCAATTTGGCTAAAGAAACAACCATAAAGGATTCTAAGAATGTTATTATGTCTATAATAGAAGTTAATATGAATGCAGGTTTAATAAACTCAGGACAGACAGCCTTAGATATTTAAAATGAAAATGATGCAGAATGCGCTACAATAAAGTCCAACATCAGCTACCCTTCGTTCCTGCAATTTACTTTTCTAGACGATTTTGCCCATGTACTTACCAGCCATCAAACTTCACCCTATTAGTCTTTTGCCTGTTTAATCATTTGCCACTGGAGACTCCCGTTGTAAGAAAGATAGCCAAACTAAGGGGCCATCATTGCCATGGAATTACTTGTGCCATTATTCTGGCAATAAGGGCATTTCTAATTAACAGTCTAACAGTCTATTCCGTCTGTTGGCGAATGACATGACCACTTGCATTACTGTGGGACACGCTATACCCTGCTCTTGCTTATGTACTCTTCCTCCCACATGTTAATGTGGGCGGCCATCACTAGTTTTAGAATACTAAGACTACATCACTGGTTTTGGCTGCTTTTAATGCTATGTGAGCTTCTATTCCCACAGTGGCAATTGTCTGATTGAAAGCCACTTCTCCATGGTATCTAGCTCTCACTGCCACCTTTCCTGGCTCCACACGTCTAGTACCCAAACAGAATTTGGGTAATCTGTGTTGTAGTCATAACTTTTTTCCCAAAACCTACAGTATATGATCCTTTCTTCTTGCAACCATTTTTTTTTTCTTTTCTTAATGGTGTAGATCTCTTTTTCAAATGATTATCTAAGACATAGGCATCCTACAATGGGGCAATGGGATATTATATGATGATAATGATGGAAAATTAATATCAATAATATTTTTGCACATCATTTAACAAACCTCAAAGGTACAAACCAAGATTTTTTTATTCAGATATTATAAGCTAACAGTATACTGAAATTCAATGTCTAAGTTACAGTTGTAAAACTGTATTTTTCTACCAAAAATGATTTTAAGCTTCTTTTTAAATATTAGTGCAAACTTGCAGTTTGTCCCACAAGACGTCTAGAGGAATTGGCCAAAATATCAAATGAAGCACAACAATAAAACAGCACATTCTCAAAGAATGCTGATTGTTCTTTTTCATAAAAGGTGAAAGATCGATCCAAAAGTATTTGCAAGTCACTGCTAAAAATAAAACCCTGATGTCAACAAAATGCAGTCAATGCAATCTACATTAATAAAAAAAAAAAAAAAAATATATATATATATATATATATATATATATATATATATATATATATATATATATATATTTATATACTGCCTTAAAGAAATGCAGATTTTCCATGCTTATTCCCTTATCAACTCATACGCTTGTTCTTATTTTTATTTCTGCTAAAATACTTGGTGGCATGATTGCTAGGTATCTGACTACGTATAGTTGCTTTAGTTTGAAGCAGATTCGACATGCACTTACTCTCTTTGTTTATCGCATGTTCAGTATTGAAATAAAGCAGTTTTTCTATTCTGCATCATACAAATGATGCTTATTCAGAAAAAGTGATTAAATCTACATTGATCATTTCATGTGCTGATGCCATGGTAAGGATGCTTCAGCATTTTTATGCTTAAAACCTATATGTCTTAGTATGCAAATCTTAAGAATGAGTTTCAAATCATCATTTACAGTTTTCACTGTTTATTATGACATAGACTTCTGAATAGATTGTCTATACAACGTGACATATACAATTTCTACATTTAAAATTAGTTTGTATAGTTCTTTTTTATTTTATTAGTTTTTCATAGTACCTTTTACTTATAAGCTTTTTGCTTCCCTAGTATGGGAAGTGAAACTAAATTTTACCAGAGAAAATGTTTTTTTTTTCAATCTACATTTATAAACAACAGTGCTTTCACTTGCAGGCTGTCCCACAAGAAGTGAAACAAGGATGTTCATCCATCAGAGAATAAACAAAAAGAGTTTTTCTTTAACTAAATATTTATGTTATTCCTGCTGAAATGAGGGTTGTTGCAAGACTCATAGTGGAGACCATATCTTTGTGCTGTCCAGTTTTAGGAATTCCAGTGTCTACAGTGGTCTCCATACAGAGGTTAGTGGTCAGAGCTGGGTAGTGTCATCCTCCTGCTGCTTGTTCATGACACCAAAAGAAAAATAAGATACTGCATATTTTAATTTATCTGAACTCATATCCTTCCTTCCTTCCACTAAACCTGTTGGCATTCATCACTTTACTAATTAAAATTTAAGCAAAAAAGATATGTCTGTAATGAACAGTCATGGTTATGTGTGAGCTTTTCTAGCCACAGATGTTAGATTTACTGTACCTTTGTAGTTAATTAAATCACAAAGGCTGAAACAAGGGTAAAGTTTTCTTTAATTATATTAGAAAACCATTATGAAAAAGCTATGAATAGAATGCATTGTAGGAGATTGCCAAGCTGTAGTATATAGTGAATTTACTTGCAGATTTATTGTATCCCTCTTCCTATCAGTGCAGCCCCGCTGAATGACTCCATAACCTATTTGACCTACTAATTCCATGGTGGCTGGAGGTGAGCATCCCCAGGCTAGGTAATAGACTTAGGACCCATTTCTTCCTACATGGAAAGCACTATTGGCCCATTTATTCCTGTGGCAGTAGAACTCAGGTGGTAGGGACTGGAGCAGCCAGAAGTCCTGTAACTGACCTACTTTTTTCTCCTCTAGGCTACTTGTGGACTCACCAGAGCTATCTGGTTGGAGAAATGAGATGCATGCTTTTGCACACACTTCCTGTATCACCAGTTCAACAGGGAGTTCCATGCCAGAGAGAACATAGTCCAGCACAGCTTCCGTAAGCACAGTACACTTGTCCACACTAAGTTTTGGTAATGCTACAATGCCACAAGTCTAAAAGCCACATTTCATCAGGATGAACAATGTGCATTCAGCCACTGAAACATATACGCTACCACCCACTCCCTCAGATGTCCATACTGTTATTTGACAACTGATCACTAAGGCCGTAGGTACAGCGTCATTCCTCTGCATCATGGGATCAGGCTACTTGCAGAAACAGTTTGAGGAAACTTCAAAATAATCAATGTATATGTAAGAGTGCCATAGGTAGAGAGATACATGCCTAATATAGCTACAGATTTGATAACTGCTGGCATGAGATAAAAGAAAAAGTCAAATCCATTGGACCAGACCTAGTGCTTTCCTATGTCACATTCATTAAATCAGAAGCTGGCATGTGGGCATGCCCATGGTCTTTGGCAACAGGCTGCAGTGGTATCAGTTAGTTCAATAATGATGGAAACGTATCAGACCAAGTAATTTTAGACCCACCACTCTGACTAGAATTCTATTTATACTTGTATAGATTTTGGAGCTTATCCAATATGATACAATAGATATAAGCCTATTGGATATGAAACTGCATGTCCTGGCTAATGTCAGGTCTTCCCTTTGGAACCTTGTGGCATTCCTTGAGGAGGTAGCTGCAGTAATTGATGAAGGATGGACAGTGCATGCTGCTTATCTTGATCCTGCTAAGGAATTTCTAAGTATTAATCACTGAAGCTTGCACAAACTAGTAAAAACAAAAAGGGATAGGGCAGTTTTAAAACTGATACTCCGGTTTATTAATTACACGACAGGTACAAAAACTTAAAGAGCTTTTCGTCTGGTTATACTCAGACTTCCTCAGAAGATAAAATGACATTAAAAAACACTTGTTTAAGTACTCAGCAGCTGAAAAAGTGCACACTAAGATAAAACTTTTGTAGAATAAAAACAAATACAATTGTTATTAATAATAAATCTTGAAGTAAACACTCATGCTGTGTATCTTAGTGTGGATGTACTTGATACTGTTTAAAGTAGGTGAACAGTACTTTTACTTTAAGCATTCTGGTTTAAGTTTGAGTACACATTGATGAATTAATTGATTGTATTTTTCCCGCACTTTTTCAGCTGTTGAGTACTTAAACAAGTGTTTTTTAATGTAATTTTATCTTCTGAGGAAGTCTGAGTATAACCAGATGAAAAGCACTTTAAGTTTTTGTACCTGTCGTGTAATTAATAAACCGGAGTATCAGTTTTAACACCGCCCTATCGCTTTTTGAATTTCTAAGTATTCCTCAATAAGGGAATAACTGGCAAATTAAAAGCATTAAATGTCATTCCCTGTTAAAAGCAATGGATGGAACACATATTATTCAAAAAGATCTGATAAATTAGGAGGTATTTATTTATTTAGTTAGTTGTTTGTTTGTTTATGGGTTAATTCATTTAGTTTTGTTAACTACAGTAGTGGGAACATTATTAACTGAGTCATTTATGCCACAGCCTGGATAGTACATTACCAAATTGTACACGATGCACTTAAATTGTATACCTCACGCAGCTGCTTTGCTACAAGCAATATGCATACCTCTCAACTGTACGGATTTTAGCAGAATTTCCAGATTTTTACTTTATGTTTTTGGTCTATTCCTCATAAAATTTGTCATTTTCTGGCAAATAATTGAAGACTATAGTCATTACATAATACTATATAATGACAGACATTTGAGTTTCAGACATTGTATCGTTCAGAAAATACATAATAAGGCAAAACCTGGTATTGTAGCAACTTTATAGGTTTACAGGAGCAATCTTTAAACTCTGTCTCTATTTTTGACCCTTTGTCCCCCTATTCTTTCTGGCTTTTCTCTCTTGCACTGAGAGGTTGACAAGTATGTTAATATGGTGACATAGGATTCAAGACAAAATTGAATTTGTGCATACAATATGCTGACACAATACAAATGTATTGACAGGGTTAGAACATTGTTACAGTACTATGGATTTTCAACACAACAGCAAAGATAGAAATTTAACATAACAGTATGTATTACATCTGATAATTTTGCTGAATAACGCAGATGTCAGGCCTACCTAATTATTCTAGACTAAATAAAACACAGCTTACACAAACTCGGCTACAAGTGTAATCTAACTATGCAAATTCTATTTCTGCTATTAAGAATATTTTCTCAGACTTTGGCAGAGTAGATTATGTGTGATATAATGTGGATACAGGCATATGTCAAAGCATACATTGTTAGGCCAAGTAAGAAGATAAGATCGTCACCTGGCTTAGAAAGTTAGTTAACACAATGCTAGATGAGGACACAGTGTACTTCCAGCAACTAATGAACTAAAATATTTAAATGGCATACCAATCTAGAAACCATACATTAGAATCATTTAAATATGCAGATAATGTTTTCAGCAATTGCACTTCATTACCAGGTTTATCTACTTGCCCAAATTATCAGTCTGTACCAATAAGGACTACAAGTGGAATCAGTGACGGGTTTGCTTTGAGGCCACTTCTCTTTGGATGATCTTTTCAGCTATAATAGTGATACATGGGATCAGGATAACTAAATATGCTGATGATTTCAAATTGTGTAACACAATTACCTCAATAAAAGATGTAAATTTTCACCAAGATGATCTACAAATGATATACTCATGGTGCAATACTAACAACTTTACTTTTAATGTCAGTAAAAATATGGGCAAAAGGTGCATCAATTATGTTTACAAAATAAATTGTGGTATCGTAAAAAAATGCCACCATCTTTAAAGACTTAGGGCCTTTTATTATTTTTCATTAATATCATGTTTACTTACAGCACCAGTAAAGTTAAAAAAAAGTATACAGGCAGCATTGTAATCCAGCTATCTTACAATTAGCCTGACTTCAGCAGTAAATTTTGAGCAGCAGACTTACTCCATGTTTTTGATGGTTCAATCAGCTTGGCATAACT